>NC_091757.1:45399133-45634133 GCF_043380555.1 Nothobranchius furzeri
CGGTGGACCAGGTGTGCAGCAGCATTCCCCCTTCTCTATCAAGGAGGAAATTCTGGAGATTTTAAATCGTTACGGAGTTCCACGTGTGACTGAACAAGAAGACGGACTCACCTTATGACCTCCTTTTGCTCGAGGCTTGAGATTTACTGAACTAGTTCTGGGAGCTGAACTTGCCTAATCCTTTCAAAGTCATGTGACCTCTATGTCCACTAGGTGGCAGCAGAGTTGCACAAATAGGTTAGATGTATTTAGCTGTTTTTCACCCTAATAGACACGAACATTTCCTGTAGGTATTAGTCTTAAAAAATGATATTATTGGATTTTTTTATGCAGAATAATGTTAAAGGATTTATTTTTCAGGATATGACCTATAAACATAAATCATTTACTAAGAAATGATATCTATCAAGGATTCAACAAAGTTTCTTGTTTTAATGGTGATTTTGCTTTAAACAGAAATGATGAAATATAAAATGATGCCTCTGTGATTCCAAGAATATTTCCCCCTTCAGTTAAACTGGTTGTGTTGTTTTGCTGTTAGAGGGAGGAGAAGGAAGAACAGCAGGAGCGCCGGGCCTCTCTGGAGGTTCTGGATTAGTGCAGCTATAATGTGAATAAACAACAAGCTGCATCCTTCTGAGTTACACATTTGTGCTGACACAGACACAAACACACGACAGCTTTCCCCAAATTCTCCTCCCGTCTAATTGCTCATCCTCCTAAGCATCACAAAATATGCTGTAAATACCACGGATGCAGGAGACCGATCTGTTTTCCAGTATCCCTGATCTGTGGTAAAGGTCATTGTGGGATTCAGCTCAGTTTGAATATCCATTTCATTTTCTATTTTTTAAATGTCATGAAGATTGAGTAGTCCAAATCTGGCAGTGTACGTGAATAAACGCCATTTGTCACCCTCCCTCCCTTTTTCCTGCCCGGTGCCCCCTCTGTCCTTTTGAATTGTGTCATCTTTATGTCAGGGCAGCCCCCCGTCAGCGTGCTGCACAGTTGCCCGTAACCCCTGCTGGAATTTAATTACCACTGTGCTTTTCAATTGAAATGGCATTGAGGAGAGTAGGAGGGGGGTGATGAGGTGGGGGAGACAACGAAGCCAGTTTTATTTGAAACCCCTCTTTTTTTATTTTCTGTCTCATTTTCTCTCAGGCCTTCTTCTTTTACCCCTGCAAGGCACAGTTGGTATTTTTTTATATCAATGTCAGTGCCTACCTCTTTTTGCTCTGATGAATAGAATCTAAGGAGGACCTGAGATTATTTCAGATAACCCAGGGAGGGAGGGAGGAAAGCGGGTCACGGATATGAGGAGCATGTCAGAATTAGAGAGATACGGTAGGAACAGGGTGCCGCTAACATCGTGCGGAGCGGCACGTACAAATCATTTAACATTTTGGGTGTTTTAGGGAGTTTTGTCTGGTTGAATCAATGCGAGCGAAGCGAGGATGAATAATTCATTTTGTCCAAGCAGGAGGAATGAAATGCTAAATGTGAATTTGCTGAGTGGTCTTGCACACTGTGGCACATTCCCTCTGGTCCCCCGTCAACTGGTGAAATGCTTGTCAGGAACCATTAAGATTGAATACAAAATTAGATCTGGCTGACAAGATATCATGATGCTGATGTCCAGTGGTTTTTGCTAATGGGGTTTCAGCATATGGCTACTCACAGTGGGCATTTGCATTCAAATATATACAGGCCGCTGGTGCTGGATCATCATTTATCAAAAATGTCTGTTTTGTGTATAAATGATTGGGAAAGATTTGTGCTTCCGTCGTCTCTCTGCAGCATCAACATGATGAGCTCTCCCCCGTCACGATGGAGCTGCGTGATCCTCCTGGGGGTGTCTGCCCTTTCAGTAAGTGAAGGCTAGTGGCTCCAGCAGTGGTCCAATAAAGACAGCAAGGTGGAAAGATATCTCCAAAGAACTCACTCTAAACAGATTACAGCTCCGAGTAAATACACATGCAGGTGTAGTCAAGTCAGAATCTCCAAAGAGGGCTGTTGGGTATTTTTATAATTGTACCTTTTTGAGGCCTAAAAGACGCCCATTTTGTGTTATTAAAACTTCATGAATCTCTGTGTTTGCCAACTGTTCATGAAAGGTTGAGCAAGGATGTTGATTGTGGATTTCCAAAGAAACCTCTGTACCACTGTAACCTGAGAAGGCCCCGCCTTCTCCTCCATCCATTGTGAATAAAGCCCCTGACGAACTAGGAGCACATTGGGAGTGACGTGGGGAAGCCTCGGAGGAGGTTCCTCTGCGTTAACTCTCCATATTTTGGGGATTCAGGGTAAAATGTCTTCCTTGTTGTCGTGTGTGTTTATTTCAGGTTCCAGGGTTATGGAGATTAAATATTACCCCACATGTAATTACTTAACATTTTGGTGGAGATGCCGGGGATGCAGAGCTGGTGACCTGAAGGCTTTCCCCAGGAACAGAGGGGGGCTGGTTAGCTCCATGGAGGGGTTTCTGCGCCCAGCTCTCGCATGACGATTCATGGACATTACAAATAATCTCTCTCTCTGTGTGTGTGTCGTCCTTTAAGGTAATATGGGATAAATCTAAAATTACCTATCAAGGGCTAACGCAGAAGCAGAAACTGGGATTAAAGAAGGAAAACTGTCAAACTGCAGAAACTTTTCCCCCTGCTCGACACATAACAAAGCTAACATATTTTCTCAAAGCTTAATCCTAAATATTTAAATTCATCAGGGCTTTGCCATTAAAGCCTTGTTTTTTCTGATATTTACATATCTTATGATGCTGATGCTACTAAGTCGGTACAGTGACATAAATGATGCATTTCTGCACATTGTTGCCAAAACATTGGTCCGAGGTTATATTTATCTAATGTATTTAGAATAATGAACCATCCAATAAAAGCAGATCTACATCAATTTCTTCTGATTTTAAAGTGTCGTTTCGTCTCATTTATATAGTTTGAATGATGCTGTGTGTGGTTCATAAATCTGCTGTGATGAGAAAACTTTCAGTTATTTGTCATGTTAAGATTTTATTTATTTAACTACAGTGTTAGTGAGCTGGAGGGTCAGAACAGAACCCCAACAATACCAAACCTAGCCATGGAAGGTTTTCCCTGCTACTTTTTGGTAAATGAAATAAAACACCTCTGAACATACAAATCATTGTTATTGTATGGATAGGGTACCACTGCAGTGGTTAGAGCTGTTGCCTTGCAGCAAGAAGGTCCTGGGTTCGCTTCCCGGCCTGGCATCTTTCTGCATGGATTTTGCATGTTCTCCCTGTGCATGCGTGGGTTCTCTCCGGGTACTCCGTCTTCCTCCCACAGTCCAAAAACATGACTGTTGGGTTAATTGTTCTGTTTAAATTGTTCTTAGGTGTGTGTGTGTGTGTGTGTGTGTGTGTGTGTGTGTGTGTGTGTGTGTGTGTCATAATACTGTATGTCCCCATTAAAGATCTGTCCAATGAGAGAAATTTAGTCCTTCAAAAACAAAAACAAAAAAAAAACACTGCTTCTGGAGTCAGCCTAAAATGGTTAGCTGAGCCATCACCACAGCTGATGTCACTCTTCTCAGGAACTTCAGATCCTTTCATCAGCTCAAGTCAACTAAAACCAAAGCCCTCAACTAAAGCAGATATTACAATATACAGTCTATCTATCTATCTATCTATCTATCTATCTATCTATCTATCTATCTATCTATCTATCTATCTATCTATCTATCTATCTATCTATCTATCTATCTATCTATCTATCTATCTATCTATCTATCTATCTATCTATCTATCTATCTATCTATCTATCTATCTATCTATCTATCTATCTATCTATCTATACTGTATATATATATATATATATATATATATGTATATAGTACCAAACACATTCTTTCTGATTCATTTGAAGTAAAAAAAAAAACCCGTAAATGTTTCTTTGACCTCAGCTGCAGACATATTTGTTTTTGGTGGCCCCATTGGGAACCTGTTTTAACATTTCCTAACATAGCCAAAACATTCCAGATGAGGTTACCACCTGAAAGCTCTGTTTGGTCTAGAACCGCCTTTCTGTCATCTTTATATAGCAGCTCCACTGAGCACAGACCTCCTTGTGCAGAACAATTGTAAATATGTGAAACACATGACACACAGCGGTCCACGTCCCACTTTCCATTATGGAACTGTGTCATGTCTTAGTATTGATCCTGTAATTGATCTTGTGAAGTTGAGGGCACGTGCAACATACTCCCTCTTCCCAGAGCACCAGGAGTGCTCTCTCTCTCTCTCTCTCTCTCTTTCTCTCCTCTCTCTCTCTCTCTCTCTCTCTCTCTCTCTCTCTCTCTCTCTCTTTTTTTTAATTACGGGCTAAGGCACTGGCTTTTCATGTTGCCTTTGAAAAGCCTCATTGATTTTTATACCACCCTTCATCCTCGCCATGCTCCGTTTTAAGAGCAAATCCCTTGTGTCAGAGTTGCCCCGATTGTAAAAGTATGAGATCTGTCAGTACCTTTCACAAGGCTTCCAGGTGCTATTCAGACACATTAACACTCATGTTTTAAAAGTCAGCCTTTTGGGTTCTTTCTGTCTAAACAGGAGATGAAGGGGAAAAAAGGACGTGTTGCATTTTCCCAGACTCACTCTCACATGGCAGCTGTTGAGTTTAAGACTTGAGTGGAGCCAACAGATATGATTTATAATCTAAATCTGCATGAGTTGAGTTTTTTTAACCTTAAAGAATAAATGTTAATGACATTTTTTAGTGCTTTTATTTGCAGAGCCTTATGTAGTGTCATGAATGTCCTGTTTTTGACCTAAAGGTCATGATCTGCTGCGTCTGCTCGAGCAGAGACATAAAGTCTCTGACAGGCTAACCTACATGAGATAGTGGCCAAGGTCTTTCTTGCACTCTGCTCGTCTGAACTGCTTCACCTCTGTTACAGCTCAATACGAAGACAAAGACGAAGAACTCTCTTTTGATAAACGCATAATCAACAACTCTGTTATTACCAATAATAATGTGAGCCCAATGTTCAATCAATCTGTGAAATGACAATGTTATTACTTGATATTATAATCCTGTGATCAGGAGTATTTTACAAGTTATTATAATCTTGGACATTTGCACTTAACACTAATGACACGTAATGCTAAAGTCACACGACACATTTCCTTTTGTCTGATCCAACCAGAACCTTCGTTTCTGGCGCGAGGCGCGGTTATCTCTGGTGTTTGTATAAACCCTCTTTTGCATGTCAAATTCTGATTCGCCAGTAAACCAAAATATGACAATTATAAAAACTATTCCACGCCACCTTTTCTTTGGTTCAAGCGTTCTAGAGAAGTTTCGGACAGACCATCCGGACTTCCTCTTCAGCCAAAAAGAACCTCGACAGGCCGGATAAAATCTGTTGCAAGTTACATCTTACCGCAACGGTTCCTTCACAGTAAAAGCTGAACCTCACAACCCCTTCAGGGTCTCGCTGACGCCAATAACCTGTCGTGACCTGGAAGCATTCCCAGACTAGTTTGGTCGGCACCGCTGCTTTTCTACCGGCTTCGGCTCCAAGGAGGGTCCAAGAGGTCCTGGACATTCTGGATCTATTGAGGCTTCCCCTGGGGTACGTAGACCAACAGATGGCGTTTCATGTGTGTTATAAATCTCCTACTAAAGTTTAGAGTGAAACATTCGCTTCCACTCAGAACTAAATGCTTCTCCGGATCCGCTGGTTCTGATAACAACATTCCACACATACATCGTTCAACTCACGTCTCACTCCACTTCAGTTCCAACAGTACACCGAGTGTTTAAGTTAGTCTTGTTTAAACTGTGTAGAAATAAATGTCTTAACTATTATAAACCTGACTCTCTCACTTTCCTTGGAGTTGATACGAAGTGTCACATAATCCCTGCAATAAAAAGTTCCGATCTTCTAGTTAAAATATTCAAAGATCCATCAGATTGATGTTTCATATTTCTATGGAATTTCACATTTTATGTTCATAAGTAAGATGTAAACGACCCATCCTTTACACTTACAAGGATCCAAAGACACATTAAACAGAAGAGGAGGCCTCAGGTTTCACCTTTCCAGCACCTACATTGCAGCTCTGACTCTAATTCCAAAACAGTTTCATTCTAGGTCACACCCTCCTGCATCTAAGCAAAACATCCATGCCCACACAATAGGGCCTAACGATTTCAATGACTCCCGTGGGGTAGGAGAGGGGTATTCATAGGTAGTTTCTGTTCGTTAAGCAATAACAGACAGCTACAATTTATAAGCTTGACTCTCTTGACTCTGAGAAATGAAACGTCTTCAAGAAACCAAAGACATCCAGTTGCATTCATTCAAACACCTTTGGATTACCACGACCTGGATGACTGAGAACCTTCACCAGCATCTTATAAGGATCTCAGAAATACATAAACTGATGCAACAATAATGCAAATCCACTAATCCAAACTGGATTTTTTTTTAGGTTTTAAACTGGAGCTCAGATTCTGACACAGAAATATAGTCGTGTATGTGGCTCCATAATATAAAACAAAAACAGCCTCATTGAAATTTGATTTGCATTAATTTGAGAAGCAGCTTATCTAACATTCATACCATGAACTTGCTTTGAATTCAAAATAGCTTCTCATAATTTCCATGGGATTGCAGCCAGTTTATTGGATTTTTTTCCCTTCCTCTCCACGGCTCAGGGGAAGGCGATCTCAAAATGTTATCACGTGACATGATGTGATTGATGGACCATTAAAATGTCAGCCAGATGTACTTAAAACTGCAGCTTTTAGGTTGATAAATCACAGCACAAATGGATACATAAAGCTGTTAGAAACAAATATTCCCATCTCGAGCTATCTGCAGTCAGATAGTAATGGATGTTCAATCTGATGCTCTGTCTCTCTGCATGTTTCTGTTTCACCCCCCCACCCCGGTGCATAGTGGGTCTGGGCCGCTGCAGTCATATAATTACAATAAAACAGGTAGGAGTGTTCATATTTCATCTGCTGCATTGGTGATAACATCTAATAATCCGAAAGCGTAGCAAAATTGGTATCTCGTTGCTCATGCATTATGAATGAGTCACTGATTGCTTTTTTGCATAGATTAGCAATCATTTCACAGAAATCTCTGGTATAAAAACCGCACCAGGGTGGTTGTAGCTCTTGTTCTGAAGGGCTGAGTCGCCAAATCGTGCTGCTTTTTAACATAAGACAGATCAGGTGAGACCACTTTTCGCTCTTGCCCCACAGCTTCTTCTATTTATTTCTCTGTGCACATCATCATAGAGAGAGAAGGGTGGGGGAACACAAGTGTAATTTTCTGCCCACTTTGCGTCTGATTGCTCACTTAGTGAATATATTCAGCATCTTCAGTGTTCTTGTGTTTGGGGCCAAGTGGCTCCTGTATGACGGAGATTCTTTCACATCAAAGTCCACATTTGTCAACTTTTCCAAATGTGGGAGGAAATCTCCAAAGCTTGGAGGTTGCATGTGGCACGTGTGGATTTCTGTGACCTCTGGGCCTCCTGACTTGTAGCCACAGGTTGGCGTAACGTATAATGGGCTTGGTATATGGTCTACTGGCTAGGAAAATTGTCTGGTGACCAGATCCCTGCATGAGGTCCCAGGTGAGGTTTACATACTTCCCTGCTTCCTGTCAGGCAAATAGCCTGCTTCACAGTCGCAGTGATCCACATCATCCAGTGAAGTCTTGAGTCAAATGTGCAGGACAAGATATTTCAAAGACTTTTCACTTGGTAACGCTGTTCCATACTGGCACACGTAGAAGCTTCAGCAGCACTTTTAATAAAGCTTTTGTTTGACAGCTTGGGATGTGTGTGTGTGTGTGTGTGACTTCAAGTGCAGTCCTGTTGCAGACTGAATAAAGACAGAGAAGTGTGAGTGTGTATAAGTTCCTGTGTGGATGCCTGAGACACGTCTCCCAGCATAACCCCCTGGCCTTTGCCCCTTCTCCCCCCTCAGATGGGCAGTCTCAGAGCCCAGGCCCTGTGGAGGTTGGCGCCCTCCGCCTGACAGCCCGTCACTGAGCTACAGTGGAGAATTTTTTCTTCTGCAGGAGATGGTGTCTGATTGGAAGCAGTGTGTGAATAGCCCTGTCACACTCGATAAGCCAGCAAGACGACCTGTGACGGGGACATATGGCATGTTTGACAGGGAGAGAGGGTGCGAATCGCACTGAATGATAAAATGGTGTTTTTCCCCCTTCGGCAATGTCATGCTTTCAGGCAAGTGCATGGACCATCGCTCACTCAAGCAGCTGACTCTGGCCTCCTTGTGACATCTCCTTCAAGGTCTCGGGTTTCTCTGCCTTGCGCCTGGACAATTCTTACAATGTGAGCTTTCTTCCCCCCACTCACAGCTGCTCCGTTAGCTTGTCGATGTGGAGAACATAATTGGATATCAGTTCAGTTTAGCGACGGAGACTGGGAAATTCATCTTAAGAGGCTGTTTGACAGAGCTCTCCTCAAAGCTTTCTGGCACCGCAGCCCTCCCTCCTGTCTCTTCTTGGCCTGTCGCACGCCTCACACTGTTGATTAATACTCATACACACACACACACACACACACACACACACACACACACACACACACACACACACACACACACACACACACACACACACACACACACACACACACACACACACACACACACACACACACACACACACACACACACACACACACTGTCTCATCAAACGACTCTAATTGATGGGTTCAGCCTCCTCGAGACCCTGGTTTTTTTAAAGGGCCATGAACATGGAGCAAAGGAGGAGAAAGAGAAACGCTGGCTTGGGTTTAAGACTGTCGGGGAAATTGTCGAGATGAACCGCACGCCTTTCATCCTCACCGTCTGCCGGGTCTTGACGTCTGGTGTTGCAGCCTCAGCTCTCATCCTGTCAAGTGTCACATTGTCGGTGTTTGCGGCCATGACGGACAGCCCAGGTGTCACACTCAGGCTTCAGTGCACCATCAGGCACCTCTGCTCGGGTCCCCAGTGGTTCGCAGTCAGAGAGGCAGCACAGTCCAATAACCCTTCTCAAACCCAGCATGGCTCGTTCCCTGGGGAGTCCCATGCGGAGTTCGCTCTCTGTGTCCACTGGGCCAGAACTTAGAAACTCTTCCAGTGGTCACATAATCCTGCTTTTCACTCTGAATGCTAATTATAACACTCCAACTGCTACAGTGCTGCTGATGCCGTTATTATGATGGTTTCTGCTCCTTCTCCTGAGAAAAAGAGACTCTTGTCTCTCAATTTGCTGATTAATGCCAATGAGGACAACAGAAGGCTGATATGAGCTGATCTTTGACTTCTTTATGTTTATCTAAAAGAATTCTCACACAGCGTTTGGATCCGTGGTGGGGTAATAAAGTTAAGTATAAGTTTAACGTGAAGCTGAACAAGTAGGGGTTAACCAGTTTTTTTTTTATTTAGAACCAAATGTATTCTATGAAATCCTGCTGATTTTAACAAAACACATTTCCTATTGAGTATCTAATGTCAGGAGGCTGCATTTTTCTATTCGAAAGGCACATTTTTGAATTAAAATCTGGATTTTTGCTTTGCAAGAAAATTTAAACTGTTGGTACAACTTTTAAAAAACCTTCTAAAGTTTTAAATTTGGCCCAGCTGTATTTACATTGCTCTGCCATTCTTTTAATTAAACAACATTATGCATCCAACACATTTGCCTCAAATCTGAGAAACACAAACATTGCAGAAAGAGTAAAAGATTTGAATGTTTTTGATATTCTATTGGGGGGGGGCGGGGGGGGGCATTTTCCAGGGGAGGCCATGGCCCCCCAGCCTCTCTTTAGAAGCACCACTGATTGTGATCCAGATAAAAAACGACTTCCATAAGAGATTTCAAGTATATTTTGCACACCTACGTTCATCACAAGTAAAGCTTGCAGTTATTTAAACTTTTTTTTGTTTCTTTGGTCAATGTCATGTTCTCCAGGATTTTTTTTAAGTGTCGTACATTTAAAATGAAACCATGAAAGAAATTAGAAAAGCTCACAAAAGCTCACAAGCAAAATGTGTGCTGCCCCGATACAGAATGTTACAGATTGGAGCTCATTAAGAGATTCTTGTGATATTTGAATAGCAAATATTTATTGTGTTGACAACCAGAGCGACATGTTTCATTTGTCATTTATTCATTATCACAAACGGACTTCTGCCAAAGTACAAGACATAACTTTTACTAGATGGAATTTGGTTTTCTGACTGTATTTTAAAACGGTTGATGTTTCCGTGATCTCTCTAAGTCAAAACGTGTTTTTATTTTATTTTACATAACTCCATTCTGACACACCGCCTCTCTCAGCGTGTCTCATACATGTAGATGGTGTCGTATAATTCAGCCACAGTTTGGCCTTCAGTTCTTGCATATCCATAAGTAATGCTGACATTTTTCCATTTCTCAGATCTGCGATCCCACACCGGTGAGACTGCTGCAGTTCAGGACACAGCTGAGAGGAGATAATTCCAGACCTTCACTCACTAACCCTGCACAAGATATTTCCTTCCTGATTCCTTCAATAAGACTTAATGGGAGTCTACTTCTTCATGTAGTTTCCATCACAAATGCTGCAGTAGACTCAACTCTGCAGAGAGTAATTACTCTGCTGCATTACCAAAAAAAGAAAAGACAGAGGTCAATCATCCAGTTCCTGTTTGTTAATCAGCAGTTAGGGCCCTCAGTGGTAAAATAAAATTTAAAAACAGTACTCTAGTCTGCGTTTTAAGGATTCGGTCTTGTTTTACTTCATGCATTTCCCCAGAAGATTATAGGGATGGCTGGCACTGCAACAACATTCATAAATATGCATTGAGCTTTTTGAAACACTAGAGACAGAAAAGTGGCCATTTTGCATGATTGCATTCAAATACGGGAGAATAATATTATTGGGGAGGCAATTTTAAGGAATTGTGAAGCAAACAAACATTTTTGATTATGACCTTTTTATGCAAAAATGGCTCCTTAGGTCAGAAAACATGGCAGCTCCTACATAGTCGTCTATATATGAAACAAATTTAACTCATTTAATTATAACTTTATCTAAGATATTCTAGAATATATACATAAATTATTTTTGTGTAAATACACCTGTTTGGTGTTAGCTTTCACTACAGTGATCTTTTCTTTTAAAGGCACACTTGGCAATTTTGCTTGATTTTAGCACCCCTTAGTGTCCGTTATTAAATCTCTGTGGTCAAACCGAAAACAAAAATGATCTCCTCGCTGTCAACTTATATTGTTAACACCTTAATCTGCTGAAACGTCTCACCAACCACCCTGTGTCTACAGGAGCAGTCCATCACTAAATCAAACAAATCAGCTGTAGGCTATTCACGATCTAACATGCAGCAAATGAGCTGGAAGCAGAATACGCCAGATATGTCAGCTCAGTTTTTTTCTAAGTCCAGCAAGTTAGCACATACTGGCTCAAGAAAAAGATTTAAAAATATTAAAAAGGTGCATAGTATGGCTTTAAATGAGTAATGAAAAGAAAAAGAAGTCACCACCGCTGAGACTGAACGCTGAAGTACGGCGTCCTCCTCTGGCGTCATCAGGGCATCAGCTTTGATTAGCGTGGCCAGAGTCGTGGCACTTGACTCTGCAAGAGGACCAGTGCTTGTAATCACATATTATGTATGATCTTTCACTCAAGTGGAGCTGACATCGGGCAAATGCAAATGATTTCATGGACTGAGTACCTCTGAGAGTTTAGCTCTTTGTGCGCTTAGCTCTAGAATTCTAAATATCCACATTAGACGAGATTGTGATAAAACGTTGAGCCTTATTTTTGATTTTTCACAAGGACCGCAATGCTCTTATTTTCATTCTGTGTGTTTTTTTTTCCAGTTCAGAAAAACTGAACCCATGGGGGTCATGCTGGAGCAGCAGCCTCCCTCCGCTCTGTCTCTCCCACTTTGTAATTAAGAGCAACATTTCGTGTTAGATTATAGGGAAACCCAATGTGCCATTGAACTCGCCTGGCTGATTAATAAAAGGCAGCTAATTTCAGCGCAGGAAGGCAGCGCTCCAAAATGGCTCCTAATTACACATTAGGAGTGTGAACGGCTCCTGCTGCTCTGGCCTCAGCCCTCCATCCAACCCACAACCCCTCCCCTGCTGCGGTGCGTGTGCTGGCCCACCAGCACATTAACGCCGCTCCCAGGAGTTCCAGCCAACCAGCCACCACAATCAGTGGCAGATGTCAGGAATCGAAGATGATGAATTATGAATATCCCAGAGATGTGGATGGGATACCCATCTTAGAGGAAAAGATTCTCTCTCTTATTTTTTAGAGGTGGGGATGGTGGTGCTCTTCTGTGCAGTCAAATAAGCTGAAAGATTCAGGAGGAATGCGTGGTGGTTAGAGTGATTTATTTCTATTTGTCATCATCGATGGGCTCCGACTGAAATGGGATGTTTTACTGAAATCGTCAAGGACTTTATGAGTTGGAGGGGCTGTCTGGCAGTGTATAGGCTCTGTGTCTGACTGTGATAGCAGTAATGACTTCCTCTTCCTTCTCCCCGGGGTGGTCAACCTAAGAGCCCAGGCAGCTGGGAAATGATGTTCCGGAGAGGGCGACGTGAACCTCTCAGTGCACAGCAGCATTTGCATGGCTACGTGATTACAGCTGAAACGGGAGGAGGTGTGGTGAGGGTATGGGGCCGGGGGTGGAAGGTGATGACAGCGGCAGCTGCTGAGAGGAGGACAGGAAGCAGAGAGCGGTTGTTTATGTTGCCACTGATCCATGTCAGCTGAGATAATGGACAAAGCTGTTTTGGTTTAAAGAAATACATCAAAAATAAGGTTCAGATGATTCAAAAATCACACATTTGATGTGTTTTCTTCTACAATGTGTATCATTTCTTGCAAATTTAAAGGCCAAGTTTTTACTTGTTGTCTTTCAAATATGATTGATCACTCTGAGTTTCATATGCAGGGTAAATGTGAAAATGGTCTTCCACCTCTATTACCTGCATTAGCCGGCGTTAGAAAATAGACGGGGAATCTATCTGATTAGAAAATCCCGACAATTGCCCGTCACATTATCAAGTTAGTGTTCATTTACTTGGTTCTTCTGGACTCACCCACCGTGGCTCGCGACAGGGAAGACTGTTTTGATTTAGCATCCAGCAGAGGGCAGATCGTGTCTTAGCTAAGTAGACGCTAACTGTCAGCGTTAGCAACCTCACCACACAGCAGAACTCCTTCAGGCTTGTGTTATTTGTGGAGATAAAACATCAGCATTGCAGAGCAAACCGAGTCAGTGGTAGAGTCACGTTGCTGTTAGCCAATCAGAGGTGAGATGTCTGAATATCAGGAAATAAGACTCCAAATCCTGCTGTCTGCTGCCGCTCTGCTGCAGCAGACTTGTCCGTGCTGATCCAGGCACTGGGCTTTGTTTCCCCCGAGTATGACTTAAAAGGAATTCATTCCACTGCAAATTTATCGATTAAACGAATCTTCAACAGCTTTAAAATATTTAGTTAAACTGAACAGCAGATGTGCTGCCTTGAGACACACTTTCCTGTCGAAACAGATGTCAAACTGATGCTGTAGTCAATTACTGGCCGTCCAACCGACTGATGGTCTGGCTTTGGTCGTGTGAGACAGACACCTGGACATCTGTGGGGGGTCACAACCACAGAGAAGTCTGGGCCTGAGGCACGCTGCCAGACCAGACTTGACCTTGCCAGCTCCAGCCAACCCACAGCACATTTCCTCTGCCTTCCTGCCATTCATTATTGCCTCTCTGATCTGCAAATATCTCTGGGCAGGAAAGATATAATCCTCCATATCTGAGACAGTGATGGACTCACAGAACACCAGTGAAATGTGGTCTGAAAGAGCTGCAGGGGTTTAAAGGAAATTGGCCTTGCCAGTCATTTTAAGACGGCAAGCCTGAAATCCTGTCTGCAGCCGCTAATTTATGCTGCAGCCATCCCTGACGTAGTGGCTTTGTCTAACAGGAAGTAGATAAATGCCCAAAAAAAGTGTTTTCAATCCACAATTCAGAACAGCAAAGGTAAACATCAAACCTTTGTCCATTGTAGGGGATCAAGTGTATATTATTTGGATCTCTCCAACTCTCTATGTCGCTGTATTGAAGCAATTTCAACCCATTTTCCTGATGAGTGCCTCAGTTCTGACGCCCACACAGCTTCTCATAATCGCAGCGGTCAGCATATAAGTGGGCCCTCCACCGGCAACTCAGCAATATTGAAAAGTGAAAATCTATTCATCAACATGTTTTCCCGTTAACTACGTCTGATTGCGGAGTAGAATCCCCAATAGGGTTGAGTCATTACTTTCAGTAAAATAACTCCATTAAATAAGAGTGAACACAAAGCGGGCCCCCTCCCTCCGCCACATCCACCTCACCCCCCGACGTGCTGCCTTTACTTTTCCCCCGAGCTGCAGTCCTACCTGCTGTCTCTTTGAGCTCCTGGATCTGAAACACTAATACTGTCAGCCAGTTCAGTCCTACTCTGATTTGTGAGGAGACCAGGGGTGATCATTTCTTTCCTCTTTTTTTTCCCTCCCCCTCCCCTCAGGTGACACTCTGAAATATATTTTGTGTGCCCTTTCGCTTCAGACGAGCTCTGTGTGGAGGAAGCCCAGAGGAGACTAATGAGAGAATGCAGGGGTATGGCTCCGTCTGCCACCATGCCTCATTTTTCTTGATTTCTTCCACACCAGTGTCGGCATGGGCTCCTGCTGGTCAGGTGATGGCGGTGCCAGCTGGTGCATCCAGCTCGGACGGACAGCGATTCATTTCCCCCAGCTGGTGATTTATGGCACGGCAAATCAGAGAGAAGCTGGTGTGCATGGCACCGGGGCCTCCTGAGTTAGTGCACTGTCCGGCCCCGTCATGCTTTACCACACAGCGGGCTGGACTGCCTAATTTACGCTGGCAGACAGTCACATATATCACACCCCGTCTGGCCAATGAAGATTGGTGGTGTTTGAAAGGGTCTGTATACACAGTCGATTTTACCCACGTGTTACTCCCTGCCCAGGATTGCACCGAGCATTATTGCTTCTCTCTCCTTCTCTGCCTATTGAATCTCTCATGCTTCATTTCTGCACTTTCCTTCTTTCTCCCCGTTGCTCCCGTTTCTCAGTATGTAGACATAATGTGAAGTGACTGTGTTGGAGGGAAGTCCTCTTTTACTGGGCTGGCTCCTGAGGACTGTGCCCTTCTGTTCAGGGAAGCTGGGGGAGGTCACAGTAGGTAGCTCCCTGGAGCCATGGCGTATTAATGCCTGGGCTGACCTCGGTGATAAGAAGGAAGCTTTGGGTGCATGTTTGATTCATGAGTCCATCCTCAGTGGGCCCCTTGGGGGCTTTTTCCACTGCTGTCCTTTTACTGGCAGGGTGGAGGGTTGCTGCAGGGGAGATCAGTCCTGTCTGTCACAGAGAGGTTGGAGTATGATAAAGGCGCAGCGCTGGGAGTGGGCCAGAGCAGATGTGCCCCTGTGTTGGACACAAGCGATGACTTAATGGTGGGTGGTGATGTGACAGCCAAGTGTTGAGGGATATTAGAACAGATATCTGTGATGGGGGCTGACACCATGAGCACCTCACCTGCCTGAAGGAGGATTTATTTTTCTGGAGTGAAACTGGAAAGTGAGTTGAAGGGCACTTGGCAGCTCCACTGTTTTCAGATTTCTTTTGCATCTTTTACATTTTCTAACACTTCAAAAATACTGAATGTCTCTGCAGGTCTGCAAAAAAAGAGGAGTTAGATGGCTCAGTCTGGGTGGAAGATGGGGTTTGTGGGAGTAAGCCGACACAGTTTCAGTTCCAGCGCATATCTCCAAATTATATCCTCTGGAGTTTGGTTAGGGATTACTCCTGTCTAATCCTGACAAATGCTGCAGAGTGAGACACATCTCAGACAACAGAGTAACTACACAACCTGTGATGACCGCGGTTCAGATGTGTGCATGGTGCAAAACATCACACGCAATCACAGCAACAACATATGCACACACTGCAAGAAACATTCCTACATTTTTAACATAAATCTCCGGTTTTTGACACATTCAGATGATTTTTACTCAGTAAATGGTCCGGGAATCATGTTGGTTTTGCAGAATTCAGGACCTAGTTGCAAGCCTTCACTAGAAAAGGTTTTCTGAATGCCAAAATCCTGGTAATTACAGAGCGCACAGAGAAAGGAAAGCACATCCTTGAACAACTCTATCCTGCCAGACACTTCAGAGATCCTAATGCCAGTTGTTTGCATACGGCTGTGTAATGCATAATCCTGATTTGTGTCCCTTTCAGTCACCAAAAGATCTGTACATGCCTCAAAGAAACTTGTCAAGGCTTTTCAGCGCACATTGCCTTCTCACAATCAAGTCGATGCTTGTCAACCCTTCTGCCATCAAAATAGTCACAGTAGGGAGGGAAAATCCACTTTTCACACGTCCCATTGCTGTCATCTCCTTCTGCCCATCACTAATCTTTAAAAGCTATTTGCAGTTTTAATATAGATCTCAAATCCTGTTTTTCCTTCTCTCTTCTACACAGACACACACACACACACATGCACACACATGTGCACACACACGTACACGTACATATTCCTTTGTGGTTTGCTGGAGAGCTGGCTTTAGTGGATTGAGCAAGCCTTCTCTTTCCACCATGCATTCCCATGGTCTTTCCTTTGTTTTAGCTAAGCCGGTGCCCCCGGATTAAAGGGAAAATAATCCTTCCTTCATTGTTGTTTTTGTTTTGAGAACCTGCTGAAAAGTGATCTGTTGATTTTTCTCTCATCTCTCACAGAAGAAGTTTAAATTGAACGATGAAAGGAAAATTTACCGCTGACGTCTGGGTATGTTTGTGCACACTTAGATTCAGGCAAAGGAGATGTTGACACAGTTTTCTTTTTCTTTAAATGGTGATTTAGTGTGAACACGGCTGAGTGAAGGAGCTCCAGCGCCTTTTTTTCTTCCTCCTTCCAGTTTTATTGTGTGTAATGCACATTTGCTACGAAAAGTACTAAATGTTTAATTCATGCAATCTCTGATTCATATCAACTTGAGTTATTGTCTGGCCCTGCAGCCGCGCTACCCATTTGTGTCAGCTGGCAGACTAATGGTGATATTAATGAAGTCATTGCTGCAGTCAGAAAATCAATAATCACTCGAAATAGTCAATGTAAGCGAGTGGGCTTGAATGGTGACCTAGTTCCCATGTAATGACAGCCCCTAACCATTTCTGTGTTGTTTGATGCTCACAACATCTGCTACCTTACTGCCATAGAGCCGTATTTATACGGGAAAACACAACAGAACACAATCCATCGAGCATGTGAGGAGGAACTGGGGCGGCTGTAATTTTTTCTGTTTGCTTGTGACAATCAAGTAGAAATGAAGCTGCTGATGCTTCACATGTTTTGTAAGATCAACGTTATTCCACATCATTAGCCGTGAAAAACAGCTTAAAAAAAATCCACCCCTACTTTTCTCTTGGCCACAGAAGGTGGAGGCCAAGTGGGGCCAGAAAGGTTAACCTGACTTCAGTATTAACCAGACCAGCTGTTATTGTTGGGGTTTGCGTGCGTGTAAAAGAGCCCCAGCAGCGTCGGAGTTGGAGCGGGGCCACGGAGAGGTCAGCAGACCGGCGATGGTGAGACGGCGAGGGGCTTCTGTGCACCAGCTCTGCTTCCTGCATACCGAAGCAGCCCCTGCGCCTCACTGACATCAGTCAAAACTCCTGACTGTGTTATTACTGTGTTCTGTTGTGTGCTCAGAGATGAATAGGCCCTGCATTCAGTCTAACAAAGAGTCTTGGCGTGCACACAGCAGCAGGAAGGGGGAATTCTAATGCTGCTTTATCTTGGGCAATGAAAGAAGACAATATGAGCTGTCCTCTATGAACTGCTTTGGTGAACACTCACATCCCCATTTTCTGTTGAGAGACACTCCCTGAAAGTCATTCGACGGAGAGACTTTTTATCCTTCTCTTTTTGTTTCTACTTCAAAGTGTGTTTCAGCAGGTGGAATCAGCCTTTATTATTCTCGCTGCGTTACGAAGGAGCAGCCCCACTTTTTTTTAAACCAGATGATTATTTATTTACACTCTGATAACATTTACTTTGTGGTAAATTGATTTTTTTCTAATAAATGGTTCTAAATGTCAGCTGTGATTTCAGGCAGAGGTTTCGTGAACTGAGCTTTTTTTCCACAGCAGACACTTTGACTTATTGCCATAAATGGAAAAGCACAGGTGTCTCTAATGGCATTACCAATGGCTCTGTTCCATTCAAATGCTGCAATAAAGCGTAGCAGCCTGGCCTTAAAGCAGCAGGCAGTATACAGGAATACCTGCTAAGTAAACTTAGCATTTATAAATATTTTTAACACTTTCTATTTTCCATGACGAAATAAATAAATAAATGAAAAACAGAAAGAAAAAAAAACATAATCACACATTATTTCCAACCATTAAAGCTTCAGTGTTCATAATTTCACCTGTGCAGATAATAAGAGATATGTTCTGGTGCACCCAAATCCCCAACAGTAACTCAAGAATTACCTCGATTTATTCATGCAACTTGGCATTCATGGGAAGCACTTCTGAAAACCTTTCAACCGCTTTCCAAAATCTTGCAGTGCTTGTCACGAAGGCCACTTCACAGCACTCACATTAGACTATTCAAGGCCTTTGTTGGCACCTATGCATCAATTGTCTTCACTACTTTTTATATACATTCTTGTCATCCTTAATACGTTTTTAATCTTTGCTCACAAGTTTGCAAGAGTTGGAAAGATTGCAGAGAGCAAGCATCCAAGACACGCTACATCCCCAAGCATGAATGTAATGTTGAGTCAATTCCTGCCAGACTGAAGCTTAAAGATGTGCTTCAGCAGGCAGAAATGACAATAAGAGAAAAAGTCTGCATCAGACATAGCGACAGATCTTCAACTGGCTCTACAGTTCTGAAGGTGAAAAAGCAAATAATTAAATGCGACCAATCCAGCACCACCTTATTTGTTTTCAATAAGGTAAATAAAAACCTAATTAAGACTCGCTTTTCAGCGTCTTTTGTGCCAAGTTTAGAATGTTTCTGAATGTTCCCACTAACTAAAATTATGTGCCATTACTCAAATCTGAAAGTTTGTTAGAACACTCACTTTAAAATGCAAAAACGTAGTGATAATAGTTGTCGCACAAAAGGCCATAATCTGTGTCTTTGGGGCTAACTGAGCAGTGAGAGTTGGTAATGTAAGGCAACATCTCCTCTGTGGGCTGCAGAGCACATGCAACTAAAAAGGCTGTTAACCAAAGACAGCCTGGTCCTCAGGCGAACTCAAATACCTTAATGCCAACCCTCCATTCCCACCTCCTCACCCCTTCAGCAAAACTTCCACATTTTAATCCAATGGTGTGCAAAGAGCTCAGGGAAATGATATTTAGGAGACAATGAGTGCCCTGCAGAGAAAAGGAAGGGAGGGGGGATTAGTGCATGTCTCTGAAGTGGCTTTGACTCTCCTACTGATGGAGAGTAATTAAAGCAGCCTACTGTGTGGTGGATGTAGCTAAAGGGGGATAGTAATGAAACATCACAGCTCATGGAGCTTGGGCCCTGCACTTCACTTCTTTGGCCACCGGCTCTGATTAGAAGCACTGCTACTATGTAGGTTGTTTTTAGACACAACACCTAAAACACACGCACGCCAACTCAACGCTGCTTCCACATGCTAGGTTTTGTTGAGAAAACAAATTAAAAGATTTGAATGTAGCTGAAGGATTATTGACTGGTCTGGCATTTTGATCAAATGGCAAATAAAAGGTCTGTGTGCATCAGCTGTGCTGAGTGGACATTAGTAAACAGAAGCAGCTATCAAAGGTCACCACTTCTTTACACGCACACGCACACAAACAAACACACACACACACACACACACACACACACAGTCCAAAGTCTGTGACTCATCCTCAAATCTTTTTTTAAGATAATTTGGCTAACTCTAAACGCCACTGCATCCTGAACTGTCTCACTTAGGTGGATGGGTATTCAAAGTCCAACTCGATGTGTGAACCAGAACCACAACAGATCTTTGTCTCCTCCCCTTCTGGTTGGCTCATGGGTCACCTGCATAAAAAACTAAAGAATATAAGCTATAATAGTTATTTTCTGGTCCTTTTTACCGTACGTCCTCAATCAAACATATGCTGTACTTCATTTTAAATGATAAATAATTATATGTGTTTTGATTACGGCTGTCATGTAATTTGAGATTTATTAACTTGTACAAATTTGTAATTAAAATGACTACAAATAAGAAACTGCATTTTCCACATGGCTAGATTCCAAAATGTGTTTTTATGGCAGTTTTCTCCATGTTTAATGCTCCTTCTTTGACCCTGAAGGAAGGATGTGAAGCTCGCTAACCTAACCTTCGCCTCTTCTTCGTGTCAGGTTTGATGACGTTAATTTGGTGAGACAAGAATTTGCAGTGTAATGTTTTATCACACAAAACCTAAAATAACGTTTGACTTTTGTCAAAAATAAATGCTTTCTAGGCATCAAAATGTATCTTTTTAATGCACGGACATCATATATGAAAGCCATGGCTCATATCATACGGGATCAGAAAGTAATTTTATTCGGCTCACAGACTCCCGTTCGTTTTTGTTGGCTGTAGGGGACCCATGGTGCAGAAGTAGGCTTTGCCCCCCCCCCCCCCCCCCCCGGTTAATGTCACGTCTGATACTTAAAACTTTATTGTTATTGTTTTTTTAAATGCCTGTAATTCCGAACAGACATGGAGACAAAGGTGAAAGAGAAAGGAAGAGATGGGGGGGGGGGGGGGGGGGGGGTCCACAAAAATATAAAATCAATGACGACTATAGACCTGCAGAAAGTGGAAAACAAACAATAATACAACTAGAGCAAGCTATTTGTAGCGGTGGCAAATTGATGATTTTATCTGTCATGACCACGAAGATGTAATATTCTATAAAATATTAACCTGCAAGGTCTTTATTGTAATTATTCAGAAGATTCTAGGATTTAATTCAGAAGATCTAGGTTCTTTGCTTTTTCAGTGATCAACCACACTTCGTGTTACTTCAAGAAAGAGTCAGGTTTATAAAAGTAAGAATTTATTTTACAAACAATTAAAACTTGACAAACTGGTTGACTATTATTTACTGTGAGTGGATGGAGCTAAAGGTGATGTCTGGAACCCATGTGTGAATGCGATATTGGTCAGAACTTCCGTGTCTCAGAGAGCTGAGTTCTGGATGTAAAAGAATTTGTTCTGCGTTAAGCTATGAGGTTGATTGTTATCAAAAACCCACATCAGATGCTATCTGTGTGTCTACATTACCCATATTCAGAGACCCTCTAGGTGGATCCGAAAGTCAGAGAGGTCGGATGACCGCTGGCACCGGAGGGCTGTTGAATACTGTAGTACCGATCCTTTCAGTCCAGAGATGTCTCGGGTCACGACAGAAGGATGGAACCGAGTGTCTGGGACTCTTAAGGAGTCTGAACAATATCAGTTTTGTTCTGCAGGAACTATTTTCCTGTCTCAGCTTTGTAGGTGCAAAAAGGTTTCGACGACGTGTCAAAATCTTTGATGGTTAAAGAGGTTTTGCTACAGATGCCCGGTCTCAGCGATTCTCTAGAACTGTTGAATCACTCAGGATGATCTAGTTTTAAGGTTTAGCTGTTATGATTTGCACAGCCAATCAGAGGCTGACAAGTTTGGAGATGTTTTACCAAGGCAACTCAGAAACACACCCTCTTTGATATTGGAAAGCCTGACTGGTAAAAAAACCAAGTTATGTGTTGTAGTCTTAACTTAACTGTACTTATTATTCTGTGGGTGCAGGTGTGAGGACCTTGTTGTCAAAACATGTTGAACACATGACAGGTTCTACTAGACACACATAATATAACATCCATTCAGTGTGCACAGATTAATGAAGCATTTCATTATACTATAATTATTATAAGTAGTAATAAACAAATGTTTATTTAATGATTATCTAGATTATAAGTCATAGAATAAGTTCATTTTGATTTAGTAAATCATTCTTGAATTTAGCAACTGATTCGAGCTGGAGTTGTTTCTTCTGGAGGCAGACAGATGGGACCTTGGGAGAGAAAGTTATTGTTTATCTTTCAGACTTGCAGAGTCTGTGAATCCCAGCTGTTATTAAGGCAGCCTCATTTAAAGGGAACACAAGTAATGTTGTGTCTCCTTTCTGACCAGATGTTGAATAGATGGTGAATGGTCAGGCTGTACCTAAACTGGCCACTGCTGGACGCTACATATCACTGCGTCAACCTGATGAGAAAATATAAAATCAACATTGTTTTACTGAACAATCACACGCTAATAAATCACAGTGCATTTAGTGCCAACCACAGCATTAAGACATGTGTTGAATGTGCCCAAGTCCATGCTTATGAGAGCCCCATGTGAGCACCTGTGTGCGCTCATGTGCTTTTATATGTAAGGTTTCTCCATAGGGGCGTTCAATAGAGAGTGTGAGGGGACACAGATCTGCCCCCTAAAGATGTGCAGGAGATGGAGGGAGCTCAAAGTCCCAGAGATCCAGGTGCTGCCCCAGAGCGCAGGGACCCCTGGGAGACTGCAACCAGAAAAGCCCCAGCCCCCTCTCAAGAGGCGCAGAGGATTGCCCCGGGGGGCCACAACCAGCAGCCAGCAGAGTTTGGGGAGATGTCAGCAGCAAGCCCACAGGCCCGCCCGCAGCCTTCCACCCTCAAGCCGGATGAACCCGGAACCCAGCGCGACCCGGGACCCAAGGGCGACCAACCCTGCAGGGGACCCAACAGAGCCCAGGGACTCAGATCCCACCAGGCAGCCACCGGGATCGATCAGGCAGACTCCAGAAATCTTAAACCCCTTGACCCTGGAGCCGCAATTACTCAGGTAGACCAAGGCACCACTTTCCACCCTAAATGTTGCAGGGGGAGGGTAGGCGAAGATGTGTAGTAGCACAAGAAGTCCCAGGAGAGGGGAGGAGTCCACGACCCCACCTGACATACACAGCCATACACAGACACAGTCACACACTCCCTCCCTCATGCTCACACATACACATACAACCTTAAACTTACAAAAATTAATGCCAGACACCCACTCATGCACCCCATGGACACCCTATTCACTCTAGCCCTGGTACTGTTGCATAAGGGGTACAACCATCACCGGTTCCCAGAGTTTTCCCCTTCTGCTGGGGTGATGGTGAGCAGGCACCCCCGCCCAACGCTGAGCAAAGCATCCCACCACCCCAGACCCCAACAAGATGGTCAGCTCCCCCTACTAGCCTCCTGCCCCAGGAAGCCAAGCGACAACAGAGGTGTGCTAAGACCCCTAGTCTCACTCCGCCTGCTCCAATACAGTGTTAGTGCGTGTTGATGAGGCGTATTCCATGGCTGTGGTGAGCGGGCAGTGCAGGCATCATCTGGCCTACACCAACTGATGCCACCACACCACCCCACTTGCACCCACAGCCCTCTGTGTCTAAGTGCAGTTTAAAATTGAAAGTGGGCACCGGCACTTGGGATGAGGCTGAAAGATCCCCTTGCCAAATGCCATTGAGAGTGCTCACTCCCAAGGCCCTTAGTGTGTGTTTGCGTGGAATGTCCTTGGAGGAAGTGTTTAATGTGCAAATAAAATTCGGGGGCATGCTGCCACAGGAATGCGGAAGTGTGATCCATATCCGCACTCCTGACTTGCCCACCCCCCAAAGTCCTATGTGCATGTTTGTGTGATGATGTGAAGGAGCAGGAGAAGAAAAATGTATGGGAAGGGATGGCTGGTTGGTCTAAGCCCTCCAGGGAGCCAGCTCCCCCACTGGCCCCAAAAGGCACCTCTGTTCCCAAAATGCCCCCCAGGGCATGGAGACCCCCAGCCCATCTCACCAGGGCCCAAAGCAGCAGCATTGCAGATAGGCTTTGCAGTTTCAAGAAGGGTGCAGAATGGGGGCTGCCAATAATTTCAGGGTGGCACACCTAAACCAAAGAGTGTTACACACGGCCCATCCCAAAAAAGTCACTACCCAAAAATAAAAGGTCCCACACTCTAATGTTTTGTTGGATCACCTTTAGCTTTGATTACAGCACACATTCGCTGTGACATTGTTTCAATAAGCTTCTGCAACATCACCAGATTTATTTCTATCCAGTGTTGCAGTAATAATTCACCGAGATTTTGCATTGATGATGATAGAGTCTGACCACTGCACAAAACCTTCTCCAGCACATCCCAAAGATTATCAGTTGGGTTAAAGTGACAGTGTGTAGTTTCCCTGGCGATTGGGGGCAGTAGATACCTAAATGATTGCAAGCAAGCATTATTTTTGTGTTCAAGTAAGACTTTACCAACAGATGACTATTAGGGCCAAAAATCCTTGGGAGTGCAACCTGCAATAACAAGAACATCAGATTATCTTTTATCACTTGCAATGAGTGAAGAGGTAAAGGTTTAAAAGAACAATGTTTATTAATGCTGAAAGTTTTGTAACCATTTGTTACAAATCAGTAAATGCATTCTGTCCTCACAGGCTTCCGAAGAAGGAAACATGGCATCCAAAGGCACCGCCCAGAGACTTAGACCCACTCCCATGTATTTTTGACCCGATTTTTATGGTTATACATTATGAAACCGCCAGTATTTTTCAACAACTGGACATCTTTTAATTCATTTACAACAACATTTCAATGGATATTTCCAGAGATTAATGGTAAAAACTACACATTGTCAATTAAGGTCTGGACTCTGTGGTGGCCAATCCATGAGTAAAAATGATGTCTCATGCGCCCTGAACCACTCTTTCACTGTCTGAGCCTGATGAATCCTGGCATCTTGGAATATGCCCGTGCCATCAAAGAAGAACAAATCCATTGATGGAATAACCTGGTCATTGAGTATATCTAGATAGTCAGCTGACCTCATTCTTGGAGCACTTCCTGTTGCTGAACCTAGACCTGACCAACTGCAGCAACCCCAGACCATAGCACTGTCCCCACAGGCTTGTACAGTAGGCGCTAGGCATGATGGGTGCATTACTTCATCAGCCTCTCATCTTACCCTGATGCACCATCACTCTGGAACAGGGTCCGTCTGGACTCATCAGACCAGTTTTTAATAATTTGTTGGACAGTTCTGAACCCAGTTTTAGTCATGTCTGCAATCTCCTTAGATTTTTTTCTCTGCTTGATGAATGCAATCCTCTGACCCTTCTGAAACAGACCAACAACATTTCCACGACCACCAGATGTGTCTTTTCTCATGGTTGTTTAAGAAATGAGAAGCTGCTCATTGCACCAGTTGGGGTTCAATAACTTGTTGCAGCTGAAAGATAACCATCCATGCAGTAATTATCCAATAGGAGACCCATACCTATTGGCTTAGTTAAATCCAGGTGGTAACTTTTATTTGGACAGGCAGTGTATCATGCTGTTGTCTTATATGGATTGAAAATAAAGTGTATTTTATTTACTGGCCACAGAAGGAAAAACTAGATAAAGAAACGTAACAAGAAGTTGAAGGTGAACCACAGTGCCCCCTAGTGGCTGGCTGCATTACAAGTTCTAATAACTGGCTCCTCCGAACAAAATAATCTTGATTTTATTCTTGTCTTTGCTTTATGAAATATAAATAACCCACATTAAATCATCAGTTTTTTTTCCAAATAGAATTTAGAGTATCATTTTAATTTCTGACATTATTATCATTATTATTATTTGTCTTCACATCTTTCTTCTTATCGTTTTGGTAAAGTTTAAGACTTCTTTCATGATTTCCTTTGTAGTTTATTCTCCATTTAAATGCCTTGAGGTAAAAGCTGCATACAACAACAGAGGAAAAGATTCAGCTTCCTTGATCTTTACAAAACTGTATTTCCTAAAGGTGTCTGCTTTTTTGTAAGTAAAGGATAAACTGTTTGTATTATGGGCAGACGTCTCTGTAAAACTGCACTTTGGTTCACATATGGAGAGGAAAATGGGATTGCAGATGAAAGACAAATGCAGATTTCACTAGTTCTGTTTGTGTCAAGATCCACAGTTTCCTTCTGATCCTGAGTGGCGTCGTTTGGATACTTTTCAGAAGATATTAAAGCAGAGATCAGAGCTACGGAAAGCAACAGCTGGGACGGAGTTGACTCGGCCCAAACACATGTGGATAATGGATCATTTTCATTCCAACTCCCCAGCGTTTATCCACGTTAGGAGCTACAGAGTAATGGTGGAAGAGTCAGCAGATATAAAATTAAGCAGGGAGTGAATGTGTAATAACTTATTTAGAGGAAAACATGTCCTGAATTTGCACACAGATCCCAAATGGTCGAACGACTCTAAAGTTGAACCCCTGAGGTTATCTTGGCAGGCACAAAAACAAAACAAAACAAAAAACAACCCACAAAAGCTGGAAAGATGGATTTAATGGTGCTGCTTGAAATGTGGATTTGAGCATTTAGGTCAAATTTGACCTCAGGTTTAGGAACCATCTGCTCCTTGGATGCGAGCCGAGGCCACAGGGCAGGGTTCTGGTTCTAACAGGATCAATAAAGAGGCCTCAAAGAGCTCTGCATGTCCCCATAATGTGTTCTCTTCATAGCCTGTGTTTCAGGTGTTTTCCCTTTTTAGCTGTAGCCTCCAGGGAGCCAGCTTTAAAATGGATGATTGCCTGCGACCGCCACATTAAAAGCATTAATCCCGCTCTTATCAAGCAGGGAATGATGAATTAGGAGCGTCAGCTCTGGGCTCACCTTTGTTGTCATTTGAACAGAATCAAAGCTTTAAATCACGGGGCTGCACCTGGTAATAGGAGGGGGGAGACGTTCTAATACTGTGTGTGACAGAGCCGCACTGCTTCCAGCTGATTTAATAACTCCAGAAGGAGGGGGAGGCGCTGGGCTAAATGAAAATTTGAGCAAGGTTTTAAAATATATGATTGCAGGATGAAATGGCGGTTGCCCTCATTTTTCTTTGTTAGTGTTCTGTCTCCTTGCGGTGTGCACAAGTCAGATGAATCTAAGCTGTCGCTGGGGCATTGTCAGGGCAATTTTGAGAAACAGTTACAATGTGATGCTTTATTGTTTTGTTTGGGACCACGGTTTGAAGCCACCTTTCTCGTTTGGGTCTTTTTTGTTCTTTTAAAACCAAACTGCTGATGATTTTGGAAGGTTTCTAACAGCAATTTGTTATAATCAAACTAAACAAGTCTTTACACGTAACTAGTAGATGGTAAATGACTTGTATTTGACATAGCACCTTCCAGAGTTCTGGAACCCCCCAAGGTGCTTTACAACACAATCAGTCATTCACCCATTCACACACACATTCACACACTGGTGGTGATGAATGACATTATAACCACAGCGACAGGCTGAGCGAGGCTCAAACCTGCAACCTTCCATTTACGGGGGCGAGCACTTAACTCCTGTGCCACCGCCGTCCCTTGTGTGGAAGTTGATCATGCCCCTTTTGCTCCCTCAAGTCACATTTCACTCAAGTCATCATTGCTGTGGACTTGAGCGAACTGTATAACCCACAAGCCCATGCTGTGGGTGAAAAGGCTCAAATGACTTTTCTGAAAATATAAATTTTCTGATGAAAGTAGTTCATTTTAGGATGATTAACTGATGCGCTGAATATTTTAAACAAAGCAGCAATGAATGTAAATGTACTTCAAATAATAGTTTGGTTGTTTGTTTGCAGGTTGTTAATAAAGTTTTTTTTAAAAAGTGGCACAGCAACCAGCATCCCGGCATGCGTTGCGGTCGATGACGCAATGCTCCCTGTTGCAATTTGGCAATTATTTGCCCACTTGTGTACCACGCACTTGAAGCCTTACTGAGCACTTCCTCCAAGTGCACGAAGACCATAGGGCACAGTGCATGTACTGGTATTGGGCCTTTGTATACAATCTGTCCCGCCTCCATACTTCCTGCTTCCATAGCCAATCATATTTGAACTCGCGGGGTTGCCAAGTCTGCGATGGGAAACACTGCTGCAATCTACAATCTATAACTGGACACCTGCCGGCAAAAAACACCAGAGTTTGGGAAATAATTTTGGACAGTTAACAGGAGCGGCCCAGAAGTAATTTCTTGTTCCCCTAAGAAGCCACAGCATTGTTTTGTTTTACTTTAATATTGTTACGGCTGGAGCCTTTTTGTGTTTTAGGGGTAATCTGTTACCTTTTTGTGATTTGTTATGTTACAGTTTAGTGTTTGAGCCTGTTTTGGTTTCTTTTCTAGCGTAAGACAAAAAAAGGAGAAAAGTAAATAAAACCTTTGTTAATTTTCCTTTGTGTCATGCATCCTCCATGTTACCCCAGGCCCCCTAGACACCTGGGTTGTAACCAAGCACCCACAATGCGGCTAAAAAATTGAGCCCAACCCATAAGTACCATAAATTGCAGTTCCACCCTCATCCGCTGGGGGCTGGTGTCAGAAGCGAGCAAATCCTCATTGACTCCCATGTTAAAAATACCAATTTCACAGCAGAAATAAACATGTTTACAGCCTGGTACAAAACATGTTTTTGGTTTAAATTATCTAGTTTACACTCATGACAACTCTGAGGGGGGTGAATTTTTTTCTCTCACTCTTCTGTTTAAGTGTATTAAAAGTCTAAAATTCTGTATCATTAATGAGCATCAGACCCACGTGACCACAGAGCTAGCTCCGTGGAAAGGCCTCAGTAGAGCCTCGGTCTGGTTCTGTATTCTTTTTTGGATATTTTTTGTGCAATTGTTGGACAAAATGACTTGCTGTGGCATTAATTGCACTAATAGAGCGTCCAAGGAGTCTCCACTTCATTTTTTTCAGTAAGTAAAATTATATTTATGTATTTTAGGTCACTGCCGAGCTGAGCTTAGATGTTAACATGTACTGTTTAACCATGAAATTTAAATGTAATAGGGTAAAACCCAGTGCATTTAACATAATGCTGCACTTTAGAAAATGGGTTGAAATATAACAAGTTGGTGGAGCTGGGTTCCGACTATCGGCTTGTGGAGCTCTCGGGAGACTGATGTTTTCCACCCGTTTCTCCCCTCCCCGCAGCTCGGCGCATCTCTGTCTGATCGCGGCTTCTGTCTGCTGTGCGGGCTGCCAGCTTTCAGCAGCTTTTGGGAGACCTCTGTGTTCCACCCGGTTTTACCCAGCGGTCAGCCCGGCGTATCTCTGACTCAGAAGCTCTGGTGTTGTGCACAGTTAACTCCGGTTGTAGCTAGGTTGCTACCTCCGTTAGCTTAGCTCCCACCTCCGCTTTTGCTTTGGGTTAGCTTCAGGTTAGCTTGCTGGACCGGGTGTCGTCAGTTGATCCCAGCCTTGCAGCCCCACCCTCTGCTCCACCTCTCCTCCCTTTTGTGGAATTGTCTGGGCTTGACGGAACCTGTGACACGGTCAAAATGGCGGTGGTGGCCACCTCCCATTTTGGCACAAAAACGTGTTATTGGAGCCTGTGGAAATGATTTGTCCAGTATATATGTCGATGGTTGTAACATATGGGGGCTCGTCCGAGATCATTAAGTACCCTTATCCTGAGTTTGGATGCATGACTATTTGTGTGTTTCAGTGTTTTAACAATTATGGCTACTTTTGATTTAGCACAGTTTGTGGGGGCCCCGTCCCTTGGACTGATTAGTGCCTGTAGCAAGTGGGACCTGCTGGATGTGGCAGATCATTTTGGATTTCAGGTGGACAGCTCAATGTTAAAGGTGGAGCTGCAGGAGGTGGTAATCAGTGGTTTGGAGGACTTGGGTCTGCTCACTCGGCAACAGGCTGCCTCGCCTGCGGAGGCCCGTGTATGTGCTGAACCTCCACTGGCGACCCCGCCCCCTGTCAGCCTTGCTGCATCTGATGACAGACTGACTACAGCTGCTGGAGACACCGACCCTGCTGAATCTGATGAGGACCTGACCCCAGGCCCCCTAGACACCTGGGTTGTAACAAATATCAAGTAAAGGAGACTAGACGCCAGTTTTGTTGTGTTGTTGCATTGTTGTTGTAATGTTGTTAATTTTGAAAGAATACAACGCATGTAACTGCTCAATGAATGTGCAAAATAAATAAATAAATAAATAAATACATGTTTAGCTAACAGTGCTAATGGTGAATTAGCAGCAAATAATCTGCTCTAAAAATATCATAGGCTGCTTTTTGAATGACAAAAACTCAATATTACAGTGAAATGTATTTATTATCAACTTACTGTGTATGACTCATCTTCACTTCTGGTCCTGAGCGTACTCATTTGTTTTATTACATGGACTGCAGGACCCACCTTTGATCACAGGATGTCATTCTTACTTCATGCACCTTTAACATTTATTGCAAATGGTTAAATGTATTATATAACAGTTTTTATTTTTACAATTGCACTGAGGGAACGTAACAATTACAGGTGACAAAACAAATCAATTCCGGCTTTTTTATGCGTGCTTGAATATTTTAATGAACTGAATGGTCTGTGAGCAACATTTAAGCTGCTAACCTCTTTTTCAGGAGCATGTTGAAGATAAAAAAAATGAGAAAAGACAAAGCAACTCCCATTCAAATTATTTTACTGTGTTCACTTTAGTAATTTCTCACATCAAAGCATCTCATTATGTTTGGTTAATTAGACCCAGAATAATTGACACACTTCAAAATATAGGCATACATATAAGTCAGCTAAAGATGACTTTTCACAAAGAAATGTTCTATTATTAACCTCTCCATAGCTTCGACACTTTGCTGTTTTCCTTTCTTTTTCCCAGTGCTGTCATTTCTTTCCTGAACACCCATAAGTTCTGTGCAGCCCTCAGCCGGCTCAATCTATATCCTTCAAACAGAATGAGCACCAGATTTTTTTCCCATGTTTGAGACAGTAAACGCAGCAGAAAAATACACGAAAAGACAGAAATGTTGCAGTGAATCTTAATGAGCATTTGAGTGCCTTTTCCCTGATAAACAGAGGGATTGGGTTGACTTGTACCAAAGACATAATTTAAATCTGGGGAGGTCACAGGAAACATTAGCAAATTATCTACCCGGTGCCTTCCAAGATCTCCCGGCAGATAATGGAAAAGCCAATCTATTTGGCTGATCGGTATCTTATCGGCATAGGCTGAGAAAAGCTCACAGTAATTTCACTTGATATGATAGAAGATTTCCCTTCACTGTGAGATTAGCTTTCCCTCTGGGCTCTGAGCTATAATTGCAAAGCCTCTAACAAGGTGAACCATTTGTGAGATTTCGCAACTATATTTTTCGTGAAATTTAGGAAAAGTGGGCAGGGCTGGGATGTGAATTAAGAAATTAGCCAGATTATGATTTATATACAAATATTACAGCAGACAAATGATAACATGTTTAGTTTCCTGATTCAATACCAGAAAAAATGGCAATAAAGACAGATTTAGCCCAGAGATTTTAACTTAAAGGTTTTTAGTGACTCCTTTTGGCTCATTTATCAGCAAATGAAAAATGCACCAGCAACACTCAGGGCTGTAAAACCACCTCGCACTGATGCTTTTGGGATAAATGCTAACATCAGCAAGCCAAAATGCCCACAATGTCACATGCCACAACACGCTGATGTCAGCAGGTGGCTCCGTCGTTAGATGTCATTAAAGTGTAATTGCTGTTAAATACCAAACATCTGAGATTAGTCACATTGTTCTTTTTGCAGGTGTTTGGGCAGAGAAATCACAATGAACTCTTTCTTTAAAACCAGGAAAAATTGCTGCCAGAACAAATTACAGTTTGGATTGATTTAGTAGAACTTGCAATTGCAGCTATAATTATAAACTTTGTGTAAAGAAATAGCAGCTATGGCTTCATGTTCAGGTTTTAGGTTTTAGACTACTTTGTCTCACAATTCTTTCCTCAGATAGGAAAGTGAGTATTTAGTGTTCACTCTCACTCTTGAGTGTCATGGTCTGCGTCTGCACCTTCCTTCATGTGCCTCCTGGTGTTCTCCATCCCTCTCTAGATTCCCTTTTGTGTCTCTTAGCGCCCTCATGTGTCCTTTGTCTGCCTCTCAGTTAGGTGTCTTATGTTGTAGGCTTTGCCTATCTCCAGTGGTCAATGGGCAATCAGGCGGGGTACAACCTGGACAGAGCCAGTCCATTGCAGTGAGTCCATCTTGAGAAGAGAAATCAATATAGTTGAGTTCTATCATGTTTTTCTTTGATAATCTAAAGCTCCAAAGGAAAAGCACTATTTTTCAGGGATCTGATGGCACCTGAATATGGTGACTCAAGGAGTATTTTTGTGTTTTTATTTATTTATTTATTTATCACCTTCTGCAGAAAGACTAGAGATTTTTGTCTACAACTATGTGTGTTTGTCTGCAGTGTTCACAAAAAAATCATGTAATAATGGGTTGATTTTAATTAAACTATCGGGAAGTGACTGGGGTTACATCTACAATATAATATTATAACTTTATTTGCCATTTGTGCACACACTTGGTCTGGAAATTTTCCTTGCCACGGTAAGTTTGAATCAACCTCATAGACTATAATGGTTTTTATTTGAAGCAGCGACTTTCCGCTGTCTGTCCGCGCCACTGATGCCTCCAGTGTGAAGTCTGGGTTATGGTTGTTTATTATATTTGTTTACATCTGGATTAGCTTATTGCAATTGTAGCTGACATGATTTGCACAAGTAATGAGGTAGACTGAAGGCAGGTATTTGGATTAACATGTAGCACTGGGTAGATTCAGAGTACCTTAAAGGTCCTATTGTGATGATGCCTCCATTAATGCCACAACTCTGACTGTTGAGGGGAAGAAGCTGTTATAAAAGCGAGTAGTGTGTGATCTTAGTGTCAGCCCTACTGTGTTGATATTTTTGCTTTTTTCTTGCAGTGTGCTGTGTAATCAGTGTCTGTTGATCAGATAGCCATCCCTATGATCTTCTCTGCAATTTTATTGATTGTCTGGAGAACCTTCCTGTCTGTCTGGGTGATGCTGCCATACCAGACCATGATGCCAGAGGTGAGGATGCTCTCTACTAGTCCTCTGCAGGCCTGGGAGAGCCACTACTGGGCTCTTTTCACCATGACTGTGGGGTCAACTGTCCAGCTTGAGGTGGATGTGATGTGAAGGTCAAGAAACATGTGGCTTGCAGCTCTCTTAACCTCAGTCTTGTTGATGTGGAGTGGCTGCAGCTGCAGTTTTGGTTTGGAGTCAACCCAGTTTAACTGAACTGACACAGCTTCGTCAATGGCTACAATTCAGCCAGTTTGTAGATATGGAGCTCAAATTTTATGCTTACTGCACATACTCTGAGTGCTGACAGCACATAAGATCTTGTGTATGAGATTAATGATAAATGACCCGCTCTTGTATATCGTCTCTCAGAGTAAGGACTCCAAAGCGCTTTACACTACAGTGTATCATTCATCCATTCACACACACATTCACACACTGATGGTGATGAACTACAATGTAGCCACAGCTGCCCTGGGGCACACACTGACAGAGGCGAGGCTGCCGAGCACAGGCGCCACCGGTTCCTCCGACCACCACCAGCAGGCAAGGTGGGTTAAGTGTCTTGCCCAAGGACACAACAGCAGAATTCTCTGTCCGGAGCCGGGATCGAACCTGCAACCTTCCGATTACTGGACAACCCGCTCAACCTGTTGAGCTACTGCTGCCTAATTCATTTAAAATTTCTATACGCTCAGGTAATCTTAGTTTAAAGTCTACCTTGAAAGTCGGTGTGCAACAGGAATGCTAGGTCTGTTTCTAACAGTTTTTGGCAGTAATCTTACCTTGTTTTGACTGGAAGCACCATCTTTATCGGGAGACATCTTGGACATCAAACGTTATTTTTGCACCTCCTCAGAAATAAGAGAAATTACTTCAATAAATAAATAACAGCTGGGCCAAAATTTACCAATTTGTGGTTTTCTCAAGAACAACAAGCTGCACTTCTCTTTTCCTCCCACAATTTTTATATAACAACATTTTTGACAAATAGATTTAACCCCAAAGAAGTGGATTAAAAATTATCAAAGGAGAAATTGTTGCTTGATTTGACCGTATTGCCCAACAGGTGGCCAAACATCAAATAAATCTCTATAATTATGATTATGGAATTAATTCAGGTGATAAATGTTTCTGCTTTCCATTGTCTGTGACCCTGAAGCTGTTAAAATGACTCATCAGCAATCTGAAGCCAAATGTTGCATATCTTTTTCAGAATAATCCATCCGTTTCAAGGGAAGAGCAGAAGATGAAAGGAAAGTGAGAAGCAGAGAGAGATTGATAGAAATTTTGCTTTAATCTTCTGTAGATCGAGTCACATTCCATCAGACTGCTGTTTTAACCTCACATCACCTGGCTCGCTAAGGTTTTGTTTCAGTTAAACCTGGCTGAGCTACCTTGAGACAGGATGGTCCACCTTGATGGGAATGAACAGTGACAGCTGTGGGTATAATATGGAAACAGATCCGTGATTCAGTGCTTGGCCTCTGGAATTCCACGGCTCTTGAGGGCCAAATCAGACATCTTTTACAACAATCGATTCAAAACTATTGATTACTGCACAGATTTCTTTAGCTTATGGCGTGTGATTAATGATTCACAGAACCGTTTGTTTTTCACGCAAAAATGGTGAACAGTTCTGAAAGAATCAGGTTTCTCGTCTGTGCTCCTTGTAGAAACCCTAAAATACTTATGTTGTGACCCCGCCCACCAGAGAGGAGCATGCCGTGCCCTCCGGTCAGCCGGGGGAATTAGAGGAGCTTGTCTTCACCTCAGCACCGTGTTTCCTCACAGTAAAGGTCATAACCTCAGTCACAAGGGACAGCAAACAGGAAGATTTATGCTTCTTTTTACAGTAATTGCACATAAATTAAGAAAGAAAAACAACAAACAACCAATTTTGATAAGAATTTGCTTTTAGAAATAACTATATGATATAAATATATGAATACATCAGCAGTTCATTTGGTATGATTGCCTCTAAACCTAAAGAGACAATGTGTAGTTTTTACTGTTAATCTCTGGAAAAGTCCATCAAAATTAAATGATCCTCAGTTGTTGAAAAATATTGTTTGCTTCCTAACATAAAACCATAAAAATATTTTTGTAAAATACATGGGAGCGGGTTAAAGGGTGTTTCTCAATGTCAAGGAACCTTGTCTTGATGTCTTGGTCTTGCCCTGGTTGCCTAGGAGATACGTCATCCAGAATCGCCAAGGCGTGTTCCAATGTTCATGTTCTTCCGAGGCGTGTGTTCTCCATTTGTTAGCCGTTTAACTAGCTGAGCAAGAATACACGGGAGGTATATTGTAGCTTAGCCTTGGTCAAACATTTCCCAGAATACACCGCAGTATTTCTAAAAGGACGGCGGATCAGAAGCCGGCGGCTACTTCGGGGGCAAACATCAAGTTTAAATGTAACTAATTGCATCTATCGGGCTGATATCTGAAATGTTTTTTTTTAATATCCAAAGCAGCTTCTATGGTTAGTTAGCTGCTTAGTAGTTGCAGCTTCAGTGGCTAGCAGGTAGTGACTCACTTACGTATTTAATCTAATTTATACACAATTTTAAAAGTAAAAGGCTCATTATATATTTATGTTGAAAAAAAATACGTATAAAATATAACATAACCTCCCATGTCACATGACAGCCGTGGAAGCTGCGGTCACAAGTTTGTTCCATTTAACCCTTTTCTTTGACCAAGGAAGGACATTGTCTTTCGTAAGCAAGGCGCCTGCCCTCGCAAGACATCGCCTTGCAAGGCCAGGCGCCTTGACATTGAGAAACGTCTCTGGGTGATGACATGGTTCCTTGTACAGGAGCCCGTGAGGGCAAAATGCATTTACTGACTTTTGCCACAACGTTGTTGTTTTACACATTTACCTCTCACTTCGTTCCAGTGATGAAAAAGAGTCTGATGTGCTTGTCATTTTGCTGGAGATTGCATTCCCAGGGATTTTTGACACTAGTCGCCATCAGTTAAAGTCTTACTCAAACACAAAAATACTGCTTGCTTGCATTGATTCAGGTTTGTACTGCCCCCGATTGCCAGGGAAAATACACATTGCTACTTTAAAAAAACACAATGTTATCTAACAGAACCACACACACCCTTATGTGTCTAAGTCAGTTCAAACTGTTTAAGACTGGCTATGGAGTCATCATCAGTAGAAATTTTTGTTGTCTTTACTTGTATTTTTCCAAAATTGGCCTACAATAGGTACATCATAAAACATCTTATCCTAAAAAATGGTTTATTTACATCAACGTTTTGATGTAGTGACTAAATTCTACCATTCTAGAAATGAAGTCTGGACCGGCACAAAACAATTCCAAAGGCTGTGAGTGGCCCCTGCACCGCACTTTGGACAATAGGTGCTGTTTTTTTCCCTTGATTTAAAAAAAGCATGTCCAGCTTAGTTTTCAATGGAAGGCCAGTCTCATTTCCCTAAATGAAAGCAAAAATAAAAACACATAATTAGACATTTTAGATTGAAATCCACTTTGATGTTGCAAAGTGCTGCTATTTAAACTTTAACAGCTTTGAGTAACATCTGCAAATTCATAGTGGTGACTTCTCTCAGTAGCTGTGGGTGTGAAGAGTGTTTTATACTAAAATAGTCTACATTTCAGAGTGTGACGCTGCATATAACCTCCTCCCACCATGCAGAGCAAAGATGAGCTCCGAGGTCACAGCTGCAGCGTGCGGGGGATGTGAGGGCAGGCTGGGTGGAAACCTGGGGCTGAGAGGAGAAGGGAAGATTTAGAGCCTCTAACTCACTCTCGGTGCAAAGAGACAGAAGTGAAAGTTGCACAAAAGAAGCCTTGTGCACCCAGAGGTTTTCCTGTCATGACCCGGTGACTCCTGAAGCTCTATGTGGTGCTTAAAAAAATTAGATAGAAAACTGGAACTGGTGTGTTTGTGTTTCTGTGGCAAAATGTAAAATGGGCTTTCTAAGACGTTTTCAGATAATTTTATTGTTGTTTTGCCTTCTCATTAACGTTAAAGGCTGTAAAACCGTCCCAGAGTCCAAACCACCTCTAAGTTGCAGAAAAAGCAATTCAGCAAATTCACCAACACTTTTAAACCATACTATTTCATTGCATTTTCTTTCAAATGTGACCATAAATTACCATATTCTTCTCGGTAAAAATATTCTCCATAATTATTGCAGCAACGTCACTGACGCAGGTGATAAATCAGAGCTGACACCACTTTAACCACCACTATGTAAGAGTCAGATTTCCATACAGAAGTCTCCTGATGGGAGGGAAAAAGAGGAAAGGAACGTAACCTCGGGTGTGTAAATGTGAATGTTTGCCCCAAGTCATTTGCTTGCCAAAAGACATGAAGACTCGGGGGAAATGAGGTGTGACACACGGGCCCACACACGCCACCAGGTTGTGGCGGTTGCTGATTTGATGATCCAGTGAGCTCATGGGTCTCCTGGAGAAATGCAGCTCCTTGTCCCAGACGTTGACTGTAAATATCCTGCTGTTGTCCACACCACACAAGTGAATGTTCCACTTTCCGTTCACGTGTTATTTCACCTCACGTTATTTATAGTCTTTCAGTGAACTTTTCCTATTTGTTGCATTAGAAAGACATAGGTTTTTATTTCTGTTATGTGCTCTTTGGACAACAAACAGACTGATTACTTCAGGGCAGCTGATAGCTCATTACAACATTTGGGCCTCTTCTACAGCAGATGAGTCGATGATGAGTTCAAGTTTTCAATTCAATTCAAGTTTAGTTATAAAGCGCCAAATCACGACAAGAGTCATCTCAAGGCACTTCACATAGCAAACATTCCAATACAGGTCAGTTCATTAAGCCAATCAGTAAAAAGTTTGCCATATAAGGACTTTACAACAATCCTCATACTAAGCAAGCATTTAGCGACAGTGGAGAGGAAAACTCCCTTTTAACAGGAAGAAATTTCCAGAGGATCCTGGCTCAGTATAAGCAGCCATCCACCACCACTCACTGGGGATCGAGAAGAAAAAGCAGGCACACGCATACACCAACATCAGCCCACACACATATCCACACACACACACACACACAACATAAATAACAAGTATTGTTTCTATGGTTACATTCTGATTTCTTAGTAAATATTCTGTTTGGTGTGAGATAAACTTTATTGTATTTATCCTAGTGAATCTATAATTAAACGGGTAAACTAGTAGTAGCACATTCAATGTCAAAGAAAGTAAAATGTTATTATCAGGAGAGGGGGAATGCCTAAGTGGTTAGCAACAGTGTGCTAGACGATGGCCCCCTCCATGAGGCCACCGCAGCTCAGCAGAACATCATTGTAGCTTCTTCTGGGGAGAAAAACACTTAGAGAAAAAATAAAGCTAACAGCTGAGATAGCAGGAAATAATACAGTTAAAGAGCAGATTGTAGAAGAAAGTATTAGTGTGTGGAAAGTGGTCAGTATGTCCACCAGCAGTCTAAGCCTATAGCAGCATGACTACAGAGATAACTCTGGATAACCTAGCCTTTTAGATGGAGGTATGTTGGAGGCAGGGCAAGGGAGACCCGTCTTTACCGACTGTACACTCCACCTCCCTCTACTCCTCCACTTGTCCAGATCTGGGCTAACATCAGATTTTAACCATAGGCCATATCAAATAAAAATGTTTTAAGCCCAGTCTTAACTCATTCACTGCCATTGACGACTAAAGTCGTCATTTTAGATCCAACCATTCACTGCCAATGATGACTTAAGTCGTCATTTGCATTTTTTTACTGTTTGAGCATCGGAACGAGCCCCCGCGCTGAGAGAACAAACATCTCATCCCTGAAGCCGATCTTCATCCGCATACGTCACAGATCACATGACCAGGAAGCAACACATCCATGTGTTTGGAGATCGTTTTGGGCCATTCCTGTAAAAAAAAAGTGAGGCGCGAACCGGAAAAGCGTCTGCCGAACACAATTCGACAACGGATTATGAAAGAACGGATAACGCTCGAAACACGCAGCTTCTTCCTGATGTAAGAGGTGAGTCTCCTCTTTGTTTTGGTTGTTTTGGCGTCGACATCATACTAGCGCGCAACGTTCTGTGACTCTTAAAAAAACAGTAAAAACGGTGAGAAACGCTGGCAGCGAAGGCCGTTAGTGATCAGGAAACAGCTGGCAGTGAATGAGTTAATAGTAGACAAGGTGTCTGCCTCACGGACTAAAGCTGGGAGCTGGTTCCACAGGAGAGGAACCTGATAACTAAAAGATCTGCCTCCAGTCCTAATTTTAGATATTCTGGGAACCACTAATAAACCCTCAGTCTAAGAGCGAAGTGCTCGGTTAGGAACGTATGGAACAATCAGATCACTGATGTATGATGGAGCTTGATTATTAAGAGCTTTATATGTTTATGCTGCTTGCCAGCTAGTTTCATCATAACCCCACACCTGGTCTGATGGTGAGACAGACAAAAGCAGTTTTGATAAGCTCAGGATGCAAAGGTTTCAAATCATCTAACAGTTGAGAGGAGGGGGACAAATTTCTGTGAGATAAAAGGTGTGCATGTTTGTACTTTCCCAAAAATCAAAGGCCATCTATGTGGCTTTTCCCCTGCCTCTTGGAATCTAGGTTCATGTGAGGTGACATTGATTGTAAGACCAATTTATTTTCAGTCAGAAAGAACATCTTGTGCAGGGATTCCTGTTCATTTTCAGAACAAGCCTTGATTTTTTTTCTCCTTTTCTTCAAAGTGTGCTTTAATACAGCCTCACTCACAGGTGTCAAAACTACAAGGCCCTTCGAATGCACACTGTCATATTTCTGTCAAATTATGCCTCTTTCTGTGCACCTTGTTTGCCATCAAGAACATCATCAGCCTGAGGCAGGGTGGTGTTTTTAGACCTTTGTTTGTACATGTGATTGCACATTTTTTGAGCACCGTGAGCAAGCAGACAAACAGAGTTGCTCATCAAAGTCTTTGGCGACTTGATTGATTTCTGTCAAAAATAAAGTTACTCAGAGCTGCTCTCGGACAACGGATGGAGAATTCAGTTACGTAGACTCCTCCAAGTCATGCAAAGTGAGTGATTACACTCATAAGGTCAGTGGAGGGACCATAGCCCTCTCTGGCCACCCCTTGGGGACGCCACTGGGTTTGAGCATTGATAAACACACAGACGAATGCATCTTGTGAAACGGGACCTGTGTGTATTAATGTTATTTATTATGTTCAAACAGAAAAGACAGGCATGCACAAAAACTGTTATGTGTGGCTGATGACTCAGCAGGAATGGAAGTCATGTTGCAAAAGCTACAAGATGTTGGTGCAGCATGAAGAAGTGAAGAGAACATGAGTGGCAAATATATATATATATATATATATATATATATATATATATATATATATATATATATATATATATATATATATATAACTTTTGCAAACAAAAGGAAATGATATGCACAGAAATTATTTTGAAAAAACAATTAAATGAGTTATGTTCATGTCTGACCTTTTTTTAAATTTCCAGTTCACATCAGCCATGATAAGAACCATATTTCTTACTTTACCTCAGCAGAAACCAAATAAGAATTCACAGGTTTTAATTCCAGCAGCTAGAGAAATAATCTTTCTTAAAGATAATCAGCAAATATTTTTACTAGCCAATCTGTCCCCATTATCAGTTGCATCAGAAAACTTGACAGGTTTGCGGTGACAGTGGTGGGCATTAACTTAGCGAGCAATCTGTTTCCTTGGTGAAGAGCCCTTCATGTGCTGTCTGCGTGATGTGGTGCTACTGGAGCCTCCACCCACACCTTCCTTCACTTTATTACCTTTTCCCCTCCGTTGCTGGTGGTGGCCGGGTGTCCTCTTGCCTCTCATCCCCAGAGGGCTCTGGTTCTTACTCATTTCCCCCTTATCTGACACATCAAAGGATCTCATTACGAGCTGTGACACCAGCCCCACCCTGAGCCAACCTGTTCCTACCATCACATTTAAATAGCTTCACATTGTATTCATAATAAGTAATGTCATGCACCGTGCTCTCTGATGTCTTACAGACACCCATTTCTCTGCCTTTCCTCCCCTCTCTATTTCAGCCACACATGCCCGACAGACGTCCTCCTATAAAATTCTCTTTTATTTATAGCTTGTTTGTTTTTTATAAGGCAGCTGTGTGGACCAAAGTTGCTCGTCTTGTTTGATGTGCACAACTCTCATCTGTGATCACTAAGTGAATCCTTTAAAAGGGACAGGCTGTTAAATGAAACGACTGCAGTGGAGCCTTCTTAGAGAAGATTGTTCTGCGTGCGTTTTTATTTGCCTCCTCTCTTCTGACAGCACATAATTTGTGTCTGAGATCCGACTGGCAGAGAAAAGCACAACCACGAGGGCAGTTGCTTCGTCTTTTTCAGGCACTGAAGCAGACAGAAGGACCTGATGCGACAATCCACCTCGGAAACTTCAACATCCCAGACCTTACCTGTTAACTGAGGAGTCCCAGTGCTGCAGCCCAGACCATAATTAACAGGAGTGGGGTCCCTCTCCTGTCGCCCTCATTTACCGCCTTTAATTTATTTACTAAACAGCAGAGTCACACTGACAGGCTGTTAAGGAACAGAGTCGTGCTTTCCTCGCGTGTCGTAAATAATCTTTACTGGGGCTGCTGAGCACAGCCAGACATGAATATGACAAGACGGTAGCAGACAATAGTATTCTGCAGGTATAATAGGACTTTAACTTTTTGTTGACTAGTTTGACACATTTCATTCAGTCCCCACCTACAGACAGCCAATTAAAGCAGTATACAGTCAAACATAGATGCTCTTACTTCACTGCCCCTGCTACAGCGTGCAGGTCAGAGCGCGCGCGCGTGTGTGTGTGTGTGTGTGTGTGTGTGTGTGTGTGTGTGTGCAGGTATTATATTTGTGTTGGCAAAGGGACACGAAGAGTTCAGCCAGCTAAAGCACAACTGCAAGGGCAACTTCTCCATCTCTCCCAAACATTTGTCTGACACTTGAGAGTAAAAGATGGATACAGCATTTTCGGATGGGGATGCCGGAGATTTTATTTCGCAGGATGTTTTGTTTTTCCCATCGAGGATTCATTTTGGCAGGGTTGTTACTCAAAAGTGCTGCTTTGTTCTCTTCCTCTCCATTTATCTCTGTCCTCTCTTCGCCTCCATCCTTTCTTCCTCTCTCCGTCGCCTTCTTGCAGCCAACTTCTCTGTCTGATAAACTTTTAGAAAATTTTTGTGCGACCAAGCACAAAAAAGAAGCGGCAGCTATGAGGAAAAGGATGAAGAAGGAAAAAAGGACAATCATTCTGTCAAGGTGCTTTGAAGAGCAGAGCGCAGCGGCGGCAGATTAATGTCCTCATAAAGGGAGGGAGCTGATTTTGATGGAGGGCTTTATAGATTTTTTCGGTGGTCCACCTCCTTTAGGTGATGTTTCTTTTCTCTTTTGTTCTAAGTGCTTGAGGTAAGAGAACAAGTGTTAAAACATGTGGACTGGAGGTACAAACATGATGAAAACTACACCAGGAATGACCGTCAATAAGATGGATCTTTAGTTCTGTCTTCTAAAAAGGCAAAAACTGATGTTGCAGAATTGTTTACCAGTTATTGAAAAAAATCCAGGTTCTACAAGGTCAGTAAATCACTGGTTTCAATAGAAATTGTGTCAAAAATACAGTAGCAGTAGTCAGGGGCATGTCCAGAGGGAGGGCCTGGGGGGCACAAGCCCCCCCTGCAAAAAGGCTGACCGCAGCTTCCGTGGTGGTCACTTAACGTCACAGGACACGGGAGATAACATTATATTTAATATGTATAACTTTCAATATAAATATATAACAAGGCTTTTACTTTTTATATTGTGTATATATTTGTTGAATTCAAAATATAAGTGCGTTAGTACCTGCTAGCCACCAAAGCTGCAATTACTAAGCAACTAACCAACCATAGATAACTTCTTTGAATCTAAAAAAAAAAACATTTTAAATTAGTTGACTTACATTTAAACTTGAAATTTGCCCCCGAAGTAGCTGCTGGCTTCTGATCCGCCATCCTTTGGAAAATACCTTGTTGCATTTTAGAAATTTTTTACCAAGGCCAGGTTACAAGACACCTCCCGCGTATCCTTGCTCAGCTAGCTTAACGGCTAGCAAACGGAGAACACATGCCTCGGTAGAACATGAACATTGGAACATGCCTTGGTGGTTCCTGATGACGTATCTCCTAGGCAACCGGGGCGGGACAAAGACATCAAGGCAAGGTTCCTTGGCATTGAGAAACACCTTGTGTCTTTATTCACTAAAATGACATCTACTTCATCCAAAGTGAGCCCTCTTCTCTCTTCTAAAAGAATTCTGATTTTACAATGGCAGAGAAAGTCCCAATTTTATTATATTGAACGTATGCAGTTATTAGTGGAAAAATGTCATAGATAATTATTGATAAAAGTTCACCACTGGTGTTGTGTTCGGATTTTTGGTTTATAGTAGCCAGTTAGATTATGATTAATGGTTTGTAATTTTGTAAAAATGAATTGAATATTTTATCTAAGTTATAAGCCACGTACATGTGCCACCCTTGTTCTAATTTATGCCCCTACCTGGCCACCCACAAAAAATGTCTAGACACGCCACTGGCAGTAGTTACTGATGTGAGCAGGTAATGAAATGATAACGCCTCACACTTGCAGCTGTCGTCAAGGAGTCGTTGACCTTGATTTCTCCCACATTTCCTTTCTGCTCCCCCTGCTCGGGGTTGATAAGAGCAAACAAGAATGTGCAGGTTCAAAAGATCTGTCAGATCAATGCTTTTGTCTCGCCACACGTTTAGAATTTAACACGATTTAAAAAAAAAGATATCCCACATTTTTACAGATGCATGTTGCACCTGATCAGTTCTCAACGTTTGATGATGACAAGCAAAAGTGAGGGTGCCTCTCCACTGGTGAGTAAAGTTTACTGGAGTGATAAATCAGATGATTTTTTATAACATCAAAAGCAAACAGCAGCCCTTCCTGAATGTTGACTATGTGTGATTGCATATTTGCCTGGAGGGCAAACTGAGTCTGTGGAGTACAAAGACCATATGCTATATTTCTTCCCCCTTTTTTTGTTAGGACTTTTTTTTTTTTTGATGAAATTCAATGTGATGGCCCAAGCAGAAGTAAGAGGAGAAGCTTGACAGAGGAGAGTGGAGTCTGAACCACACAAGCCAGGGTAAGGAGACCTCCCTCTGGGCCTAGCAGCCCAATCCAGTCTATTGATTTTCTGTCCGTTCCTTCAATATGTGGAATGCACCAAACCCAATAGATTATGACAAACGTGCCCGCCGGAGACCACCGATCCTCTAATTGATCTTGATGGAGTACAGCTAAGGAGCAAAGGTTGGGAAAATTCAGTGACATAGCAGGTTTCTTCACTCCTCCCACAGACACTCCTACAAAGTCTATATAGCAGATCCGAGCCTTGATGAAGAAAGGGTGTCTCCCCTTCTTTCCATCAAGCCATCTCCCCTGTCTTGTCTTCTCAATGGTCGTGGACAGCTAGACTTTCACCGCACTGCTGAGCACAATGGAGTCAGTGCTTTACAATAACAACCTCCTGCCAAAAGCACAAAAAAACAAGGCAAGAGAAAAGCTCAGCGCTCTATTTTGATGAAAGTAACAAGCACAGCTTGTTGTAAATAGGCTTTCTGAAGCCTGAGGCAGCTTTTCTCCCCAGGGGACATGCTTTCTGCATCTCTCCCAGGGTTGCTGTCGCCAAAAGGTTCTCTCTGTAAGGGAAACGGGAGGCACAAACAAGAAGTTCAGTTCTTCTAGCAAGAGAAAATCATCCCTCTGTCAGGTACACTAGCTGGGATTTATTCCCTTCAGATTAAGAAAAGATGTTTAGGTTACAATACACAATTGTGTATGGACTTGTGTGTCGGCTGTATTGTTGGGATTAGAGTCCAGGTGCACACAGAGACACACGTTAGCCAAGTGTTTCGGGGTGTCGAGCTACTGAGGAAAGAAGTAGCATCCTGTCTGTCTGAGCTCATCTTCCTGATCCCTGATAACTCGGATGTGTGCTTATTCAAATGAGCTCTGCTCCAGGCAACCTCTTGCAAATCAGGTGCCATCCACACTGGCATTGTCACACAAATTAGAAACGGATGTTTTGGGCAGAGCAGGGGTGCACGGCGTGTGGACATAGTTAGCCCTGGTTCTCCTACACCTGCCTCCCCACCTCCTCGTCCTCAGAAAGTTCAATCATACGACTGAATTTCTCTCACCTCATTTCTCCCTAAAAGGACGTGAAAGATGATTGTCTCCAACCTGACACCCACATATGAGAGTTTTTTTTTCTTTTAATAAATCTCCTCAAACCTCTCTCTTCAGTTACCTTTCTCCTCGGTGCCTATAAGCCCCTCTGATCCTTTCCAATGATAATGGCATTGCCAGCCAATCTCTCTGAAAATGGGTTCAGCGCATACCTAATCCCATTTAATTACTTAGACACACAGGGCTCAGGACACGCTCCTCCAGCAGTGCCTACCCCCCAAGTAAGCATGCCCGGTTTGCACCCCATCCACCTCTTCTCATGAATTATGGATCTGTGGCTGCAAGGCGAGGGGTGATCATTCTGCCTGCTCTGTCATAAGGCTAGGGGAGAACCTCAGCTCATTGTAAATATGGTGCCTGTCTGCGGCTGAGGTGCCCTATTGTGCTTGCTTGGTAGTAAAAGCTCGCCACTCTCCCACTCAGTCCCTCAACCGCTGCGGTGTTTGCAGCGGGGGGCAGGGGTAATCGCAAAAGCCCTTCCAACACTTTGCTCCGCTGCAGCCTGGCTCATGCTGACCGGCGTTATGGCTGGCAGTCATCATACCTGTTAGGGGGGAGAAATGAAAAAGAAATGGAAGCTGAAAACTGTGGAAAAAGGCTCAATCACTCCAGGTTTACTGTTGGTTTGTCAGACAAATGTGACTGCAGCCAGAAAGCACAGATGCCTCAGTACGATCCCACAATGTCCTCCAGGCTGTGAGCTTTGTGATGTACTGGTGAAATATAGTGAATGATGAGGGTTTTTTTTGTTCTTGTGAAAGGTTTATCTTTATAAAATCTGACCCAGATGATGCTGCAGCATGAACCACTGACTACAGAGCAGAGGAGCTCGCTGGATAAATCATGCTGTCCACTCCTTACACGCCCGGTTGACAGGATCAGACCTCGACTTTCCAGCTGCTATCAAGTGCTTGAGTTGTGCACACTTCTGGGCATAATATACCCTTCCCCTCACCAGCTGAAACACGGTGACATGTTCATTGGGAAGAAAACTCTGCCACAAGGTTGTGTACATCCATAGAAAAAGCTAAATAAAGTGCTAGACGACGGCCATCTAAGGACTCTATAATTGGCACTGTCACACTTCTCTTCTTGCCCTTGGAAAAGAAAAGAGAGATGATGTCTGTGTCAGTTCTGAGATGGTTGGATGCTGTCTGTCAGGGCCCTTAGCACATTTCCCTGAGCTTTATACAGACAGGGCTTGTCTCGCTGCCCTCAGCAGCCGACAGACGTCTCATCCTTATCTCCCCAGATTTTTACCTAATCTGTTTCTCTCCCCCTTGCCCTCTTTTCATGAATCTGTCATGAATCATTTTTGGATTCCAGCCCCGTTTTCACCGAAGGTTTCATAAAGAGGAGAGGACTGGGCATCTGATATCCAGCCTAAGAAGCGTTCAAATTACACGGGATATGAAATGCCGTAGTTTGGAATCCATTACGCTGCTCAATAAGAGTCTTCTCACTGTAATATGTCAGCAGCGGCCCTGAAGGGACAAAAGCACAGATGGTACTGTATGTGTGCAATATGCATATGACTGAACACTTTAATAAGTGCGGCTGACAGCTGAATGAACGACATACAAGCTGAGTGCACACAACTTCTTCATCGTACAAGGCTGTGTCGCCGTTAGTCGTGCCATATAGACATCAAAATTTACCTGACAGCAGCTTATTTTGTGTGACACATAAAGAAGCTCAAATACACAATAAAACAGTTGAGGCCTTAAAAATGAGCCAAGCCGCTCACAGCAGGTGTTCTCATCTACAGATGAGGGTCCATCTTATGCTACTTTACTGATGATGATGATGATGGGGTTAATGACACATTTTTAGTTTAGTATTTATCTGTTATTTTTTTTCTAAAAATTCACATTTACATAAAAAAAACAACTAATTGCATTCAACAACAAACCGAAGTGATGATTGCTCTAAATGGACTGCCCTATCTGTCTCCATCTGCTAAAAACCACTGGCTTTTAGAAAAGGGCTCTTCATTTTGACAAGTATCATTGAAAAATTCAGTTGCCACGGCAACGGCAGACTCATTACATTTAATCCACTAATTGCTAACTAGCTCCACAATTGGCTGTAATTGCTTTGGGGACACAGTTAACCCCTCGGTTGGTATGCAGAGCCAGGCTACTCGGACAAAAGGCCAGAAACAAAACGTGCTGCAGCGGATCACAAACTCCAAACATCCCCCATCCTAAAGTCAGAGAGGAAAAAAAAATCTGTGTACACTCCATCATCATCATCATATTCATCCCCCAAACATTCCTAAATCTCTTAGTGCAATATTAATTAATGGGGATGGTTGCTATGGTGATTGATCGCCATATTCTCTGTCAGCAGTATTTAGTCAAATGGGCCCTAATGTTTGTTTGTTAATTGCGCCATAAACAATGCTGCTGGAGGTCTTTTATTATCTCCACAGCGGCTCTTCTGGCACCTGGGCCATTCAGCAGCCGTTTGCATGCCAAACATCAAAACGAACGAAAGGAAATCTATTCTATAAATGGCAATTCTTTCAGCTTTTTGCGTCTACAACGATTAGGACACAAAAAAATAAAACTGCAGTGACATTACACGCGGATGTAATGAAAATGTGTAACAATACCGAAGCCTTTCCAAACAGAAAAAATAGATCTATCTGCAATAGCGGGGCGTAGAACAAATGTTTTATTTATTCAGGTAATATTTTGTTTGTATCTGTGTCCTCTTTAAAATGACTCATAGTGAAACGACTTGAAATGATTTGATGTAAAATGTGGGGTAACTTGCATGAATAGTACTTTGTGCGTGCGTGTGTGTGTGCGCTGTGCGTGCGCGTGTGTGTGTGTGTGTGCGTTTGTGCGTGCGCGTGTGTGTGCGCGCGCGTGTGTGTGTGTGTGTGTGTGTGTGTGTATGTGTGTGTGTGTGTGTGTGTGTGTGTGTGTGTGTGTGTGTGTGTGTGTGTGTGTGTGTGTGTGTGTGTGTGTGTGTGTGTGTGTGTGTGTGTGTGTGTGTGTGAGTCAGGGCGCTGAACAAACCAAAACCCCTTTGAAGAGTGAAAGGCTCAAAGGATGGAGAGGCAATCCGAGAACTTCACAGGCACAGAGGGGAAATTGCCTTGAACCTTGAGGTGTATGAAAGTGCAATTTGTGTCCCATCTGTTCTGCTTCCCTTCCATTAGGAGGAAGGGTGCTCTAAGGCCACTGAGGAGAAAATACCCCTGTGAGGGTCTCAAGGTACACAGAGACTCTCGTAGATTTAATTTGCCAGACTAGTTATTCCCTTCTCCTCTCTCTATTATTTCAGCTTTGAATGTTTTAACCTCCATCCTTTTTGTTTTAAATAAAAGGCCACCGTGCTTGTTTGGTTTGTTTTTGTATCCGCGTTAATCAAAACTAGCTTTCACTCACCTTTCTGTTTGAGTGAGTATTATTTTGACCACTAGAAACATTGGTGAGGAAACATCTTTTAAGAAGGAAACGGTAACAATTTTGCAGCTCCGCTGAGAGCTCTCTCCACCTTCCAATGTGTCTGGGTCAGCTTCCTTAACTTTTTGCCCTTTCTTCAGAGGGATTTGCATGACAGAAGCCAGACAAGAAGAATGTTGCCCGGGCAACGGATTGCCTCCATTTGCAGTCGGAGCAGAGGTGTTTCTAGAGGAGTTGGAAGCTGTGGCATCAGAGATTAGATGGACCCAAAGGGTGCGTGTTTGTCAGAGCCAAAGTAGTAGAGTGCATCCCTGGCACCAGAAAGGGCTACGGTCGTTAATTCACATTTTAAATGCAACATTAGGAGAGAGATGTTATATTTCAGGTGATTTAGGAGTGTTAGGATAAACTGGGGAGAAGGTATTAGCATTTGGATTGGTATTTTGACAGCTACTAGCATTCAAAAAGCATTTGAACTTTGGTGTCAAAGGTCAAAATTCAGGAGTCTTTCTGAACAAAAAGCCAACTATTACATGGAAAGACTTGGTAAGTAAAGGCAGGCTCACTTCTGAATGTTTTGCATGTTACCAATTGTCCCTTTAATTCTAAAATGCAATTTTGCATTTTGACCTTCAACACGAAACCCTTTTTTGCCTTTGTGCATCATTGGTTTTTAAGACAAATGATTTCATTTGTTTTGAATTTGTATTTAATTTTACTATAAAAGTTTTTAAAGGGGACAATTTATGCAAAACTCACCTTTTGCGTCTTTTTATGCTGCCATGTGGGTCTCCACTCCCTCTGTAAACACTCCAAATTCAACAACTCCACACATCTGTTTCCTGTCACTGTTTGCTTTTAGGAATTGTGTGTCTAAAACAAGTTGTTTAAAAAATCTGTTTTTGTGATGTCACAAAAAGAAAAATTAGAATGGAATCACCTCTCACGTACAAAAGAAATCTGCTGTTGGAGGAGCAGTGGCTCTACTCTAAGCCCCTCCCAGATATCAGAGCTTCTCAGCTTATGACAACCTGTGTGGGTGTGGGTGGGTGTGGCCAGATCCAGGTAAAGTGGCAGTGCCCTGAAACGGCTCACTCTGGAAAGTACGGAAAGTATCAATAATAAAACTGCTGAATTTGCTTAATATGTGCAAGATTTTGTGCAAAGAACTTTGTAAAAATGCTTTGCTTATTGCTTAGAACTATTATTACTAAATAAAAAAAAGTTGCAATATGTCCCCTTTAAATCGTCATTTCAAGAAGAAGACGATCTTTTTATATAGCACCTCTCAAGATAAAAACCATGAGGCTCTTCACAAAAACAAAAACTAAAATGTAAGTATTACAAGATTTTAAAAATGATTAAAAATTATGTTTAAAAGGAGAAAAGAACAAAAACACATATTGTGCAGAATTAACTGAACTAAGGGAGGTCACTGGTGGACTCTCCTCAGCCCTTTTCCCTGTTTCCTAATGATTTCTTTCTGTGAAACGCTCGTCTTGAAAAAGTTGATCTCCAAGTGTGAAAAAGAAACTTGTCCCTCGAGACAACAGCTCTTGAAACACTCTTAACACGTATTTGCTGCTAATTCTGTGAAAAGGATAGAGAATGAATGTGAAATGAAGGGAAAAAAGTTTGCTTTGCAGACAAATATTAACAGTTGCGGAGGACACTGAGTGCGCCTGCCATTTAGAGCCACAGTTTATACAGAGAGGAGTGCACACAGTCCCTATTGCCAACTGTGAAACAAATGGCATCTAAATTGAATAATTCAGTCTGGGGGAGAAAGATGTGGGATTTGCACACAAAGACTGACTGACAGATAGAGTGAGAGGAGAGGCAGCCAACCTTTAACAGAGCTGCAGAGAAAAGACAGTAAATGGCAAGTTAGATTAATAGATTGGCAAGGTCTCACAGAAGATGGGATAATGATTCACCAAGCAAAAAGAAAGGCAGCTTTTCAGAGGTTAAAGTTGAACGAGGAGGAATGACAAAGATGGAAATATGAATATTGAATAATTCAGTTGAGATCCCTTCGTGAAACAAAAAAAAGGAGATTAAAAGTGGTAGGAAGAGTCAAAGGTTAGAAGCAGCTGTGGAAAAAGGCAGAAATGAATCAGGTGGGTGTACACGAAAAATCGGAGAAGAGCTGGAGAAAGATGAGTGTGCAGCGCTAGACAAAGGTCAAGGTGTTATTATAATCTGCACCCAGCGATCCCCTCTGTCTGCCTTTTAACCAGCTCTGACATGCAGACACGCAGCAGCACACAGACATGTAAATGAACACCTGGATTCCTCAGAGCTCCATTGGATCCAGTTTCTTACAGAGTCGTTTCAGCTGCACAAATACAAATCACTCTCAAAGTCAATTATGTCACGGTGAAATGGGAAATGGGCCTTTTAATTTTTACAAAGCATCCTATAAGTCCCGCTGATTGCATGCTGCTTCTTACAGCTAGTTTCTCTTCCAGACTGAAGTGACTGTACGTTTTCATTTGACTACAGTTGTCAGGTCCCACCGTCTCACGGTCCTTTGTTTGAAAGACCCTTTTAACCCAAACCCTCAATTGTGTTCAAGTCTAATTATTAATTTATCTTTATTTTCAAGCAACCTAACGTTTCGTTGTATCCTCTCATTTTCACTGTGCATTCAAAAAAGTGTTTTTATTCTCCAGCAAATAAAATTATTAGCTCACTATTAAATCTCCTCTTAGCTTTCTAAACCTGCCTTCAGCTTCACGTTTTTAGTAAAAGGAAGAAATAAAACAGTGTGACAACGTGCCAAGTATTCAAATGAAGCAGAAAACCAAGCCTTCAGCAATAAAGGAGCCAGATATTATCTGAGAAGTTAATGAAGCTCAAAAAAGAGCTTAAAAAAAAGAAGACTAAACTGATCAGAGAGCTAGATCTACCGCTCTAAAGACATGCTGGATGTGCAAATATAGACTCCAATTTAGCAGATAAAACTTTGTTGTTTAAGGTACAATTTGTATAAATTTTACAGTGAAATAAGCACAGAATCGTCTAAGGTCTCAATCATGTTAGGAGGATGTTCCATTAAAGCAGGGGTGTCCAATCCTGGTCCTCGAGGGCCGGTATCCAGCATGTTTTCGTTTTAACCTGCTTCAACACACCTGATTTCAATCAGCAGGTGATTAATAGGCTTCTGCAGAGCCTGATGAGCTGCTGCACAGGTGATTCAACCAGCTAATCAAGCGTGTTGAAGCAGAAAAACCACAAAACCTGCTGGTTACCAGCCCTCCAGGACCAGGATTGGACACCCCTGCATTAAAGAGACAATGTGTAATTTTTACCGCTAATCTCTGGAAATATCCACCGAACTGTTCTTGAAAATAAATAAAATGACGTCCAGTCACTGGAAACTATTGGTGGATTTGTGCCATATAACCATAAAATTGGGTCTAAAGCACATAGGGCGCGGTTCTAGCATCTTCAGGGGATTCCATATTAGACGCCATGTTTCCTGTTGATGACATCACACTAGATGACTGGCTAGACATACGACTAACAGAAGTTACCTTACCATGTTAAAAAATATTTAGACAGTAAAAAACACAAATTTAATAGCAAAACTACTAAACTCTTCCCAAAACATAAGTGAAAGAACAGAATTGATAAAGGGATGCAATATATTTTAGACGAGCAGTATTGCCGTAGTCGTAAATCGAGCAGACCCGGAAAGCACAATGCCAGAAAACTAGAATGGGCATTGCATTCTCTCTATGGAATTAAAGTCTCTTTCCGGAGTATTTCTCTTATCCAATGGCACCATCTAGAGGCTGACAAGCGTATCACACAAATAATATTTCCTTCCATTTTTTTAAGATGGCAACTTCACGTTTATTGTTTATTTATGTCCATCTATAGCCAACAAACAGAGCTAAAACACGTTGTTTTACAAGTATTATTCTCATGTCATGTTGTATTTTCATATAATTATATTTTAGAGGCTTACTTGTCCGTGAAAAATTCATCAACTCTACATCAGCCGAGGTATTCCTAAAAATTTGAAGCATGTAAGCGGTAGTCTAAAGCTATTGGTTAGTTCTGGTTGGCACTCAGTTTCCTATAGAGCTCCGGACGTCACGTGACTCTCGGAGAGTAGACGCCATGTTGGCAGGCAACAAAGGTAAACAAAAAGAATGGGATCGGCTTGGATTTTACTCCGTCGGAGTTTACTTCACACTTTAAAACCGAAAAAATTGTTTTACATAGTCAGAAATTAAATAGACTAAACATCTCCGACCCTTACCATGCCCCTGGGATACTTTTTAAAAATGCCAGAAGCTGTTGGAGCGGACCTGGCCAGGGAACGCCTTGGGATTCTCTCGGAGGAGCTGGCCCAAGTGGCTGGGGAGAGGAAAGTCTGGGCCTCTCGACGCTACTGCCCCCGCAACCCGACTCCGGATAAGCGGATGAAAATGGAAGGATGGATGGACAAATAACATAGATTTACATGTAAGTAGTTCAAATAGAGTGCTGTGCTGTTCGAATGTATAAACTGAACGCCAAGAGAAATCACTAGTCTGATTTTTTTCCGTGAATAAAATAAATATGTCAGGCAGAAGCGTCTCAGGATCTGTCTGAGATCTGTCTCGGTGAGACAGATAATAGCAATCCAAAGTGCTTTTTAAGTGTGATCAGACAATTGATCAACCATTGCTTAAAAATTAAATACATCTTAACTGGTTAATTGTTGATGTAACCCAGAAGCTAGAACCTTAATGAGGTATTAACTAATTGGCTTACTAATATGATCCATCCTCAATTTAGATAAAATATAAAATATAAATTAAGGAAATTAACAATACTAATTAATAGATATCTAATTAACTAATAGATAATTTCATAATGAATTATTGGAAGGGTGAATAACTAAAATAACGAGTTTAATATTAAACATCGGTTAAAACAAGAATCTTGAACATCACTAACAGAAACAGAAGAGGAAAGCTGTATACTATTGGTCCAGGTGGGAATCTGAAATTTCATTGGCTGAGAGAAATAAGTCCCGCCTCCGCGAAATAAAACCGTGCGACGCAGCTGAGCGAGAGGAGAGACAAACGGCTGTGCAGCACGCAGATACAGAAAGCAAAGACTGAGCGGTTAGAGAGAGAGAGAGAGAGAAAAAAAAACAATGGTCGAGGCCGTGAAGAACCCTGATTTGGGTGCCGCATAGATAGAGGGAGAGGCGGACTTGACTCCTTCTAATAAGAGCTAGGAACTTGGAACCAACGCGGTGAGTAAAGAAAAAAGAAGAGAAAAAGCTAACGACGCAACTTAAAAAAAAAAGGAAACTTAAATAGCTTATCAAATTAATTCCATTCTTATAGATTTGTGTGGAGACGACAGAGTGAACCAATCCTCTGTAGGAGGGAACCGTTGGAGCGCGTTGGTGAGTGAATGAGATTAAATTCAGTAAATTATTAAATTCAAAAAGCTAATTACTGCAACCGAGGTGACAGCAGTGGGCTGCTAGACGTTAGATCCCAGGAGTTAACATCTCAAACTACCAGTTAACGGTGGTAGGGCATATAGGAGTTAACGGCTCAAACCGCCAGTTAACGGCGGTAGGGCATATGGGATTCCCAGGAGTTAACGGCTCAAACCGCCAGTTAATGGTGGTACGGCCTAGATGTACAAGGTCCTCAGGGGCGTTATAGCTAACGCCATAGAATTAGCAATGCGTCCCTTAACCAAACATTTAATAATAAAAAAAAAATAGATAAATAAAAATAAATAAAAGCTAACTGATTAGGGAGGAATTATTTTACAAAGGTGGACCAAAGGACCAGAATTTATATTTTGTTTAATTTTGTTATAGAAATTTTTATTTATTTATTTATTTGTTTGTTTATTTATTTATTTATTTATTTATTGTGTTACAGATATACAAGGTGTCACAATGCTGTATAGAAACACAACTAAATGTATCCTTGTTGTCATGAATGTATTTCTTGTCGAATAGTGTAGAGTAATAGAATCTAACTGAGCCTATTGAGCTGAACAATTGTTGTCATATGTAATTATATTTCCAGAGCTACTGAGAATTATTTTAATAGACAATCAAATTGATGTTATGTTAGTTGAACTGTGAACCCAAACATGATTGGCTATGCCAATAGAGTGAAGCATTTGTTTAAGTCTGTAAGACTTTATGCTGTGATGTGACGAGAAGGGTCGATGCCAACTTGCTAACAGTCCTGTTGTTTACAGGCTGGGTTTTTTTTTTCCTTGGGTTTGATCCCGACTCCTATGATCACTCACTTGGAACGAGAACTGGATTTCTTCCTGACGAGGGAGATGGCGAGCCTTAACCACTGAACGAACCAGGACATCTCAAGTAACTGAAGAGCAGACTGCTCTCTTCTGTGAACAATCTCAACGGTGCGGTAGGAAAAAATCGCACCACCGGACTCTGACTTTCACCCCAAGCGTGGGGATTTGACTTGACGCCGGCTGACTTGTGACTCATATGATCAAATCTCATACCGAGCATTTTACTATTGTCGATTGTTTTCATCTGTTTTTGTGTGTTATCTTTATGTGTTATATCTCCCATTATTATTAAAATTTAGTATATAAACCGTTTCATGCTATACCCGTGACTCCAGTCATTCTTAAACAACCTCCAATTCTCCCCGAACCTAATTATTGGCCCATTTGTTTATTTTTTCTTTTAATTATCTTATTGTATCCTGTAATCCGGTTACATAAAACTTGGCGAGCCAGCCAGGAGAATTGTAGAGTTGTTACCTTAGCTAACCATTGACTGACATCATAAGAGTGCCTGGAGGTCACAGTGGTTTGCCATTTTGGCATTATTGGTACTTTTGAGTGTTTTAAAATGGAAGTTGTGAAAACAGAAAAGGTCAAAGTTTCAAATGCTGTTTTAATCAGTGGGTTAACTGATACAGACCTTGATAACGAAGTCTTTGGGTTTATGGAAGGATTCGGACCAGTTAACAGGCGCATTAAGTTACCAAACTGTGATCAGATTATTGTGGAGTTTCAACATGAAGCCACTGTTAAGGAATTAAAGAAACAATGTTTACCCTATGACAAACCTTGTACTAGGAACCCAGATGTTTTCTTTCATATTCAAGACCTAGCCAGCGCGTACAGTCTAGAAACTAGCACATCTGCCACTGATGCCTATCTGTCAGAGCTCAGGGACATAGCTGCGCGTAGCAATCAATCATTTAAAGACCTTCTAATGGAGGAACTGGCAAAAATTGGGGAATCTTTAGGAAGGGATACCCATGCATCTGAACCAGTCACTGAACTAGAGCCAATGCTCCATAGTGACCAAGTTACATATTCCCTGCCTTTAACACCAGAAGTTAACTATATGAACAACTCAAAGGACAATTGTCCACCTACAGAGACTGGAAAACAAAACCCTTGCATTCCACCAAATCTTTTAAACACACCTGAGGTTCAGCGAGTTATTGTGGAACACATTGTTAAAAGCAGTGAGGTTATCCCTCCGCCTACTTCACAATACAGACTAAAACCGTTCTCAGGGCGAGTTCCACACCCTTCTTTTGAAACTGACTATGATACTTGGCGTAGTAGTGTAGTGTTATGCATAAATGATCCTTCACTCACCAAGTCCCAAATTGTACGAAGAATCGTGGAGAGTCTGTCAGCCCCAGCAGCGAGCATCGTTAAAGCTCTTAGTCCAAAATCCGACCCGGAAACGTACCTTGAACATCTCGATTCAGCTTACGCAGCTGTCGAAGACGGCGACGAGCTCTTTGCTCGCTTCTTAAACACAAACCAGGACAGTGGTGAAAAACCTTCCGATTACTTTCAGAGGTTATACACCTTGTTAAACCTAGTTATTCAGAGGAATGGAATTTCCTCCAGTGACGCCGACCAGCAGCTGCTCAAGCAGTTTTGCAGAGGCTGTTGGGACAGCTCGCTGATTTCAAACCTGCAACTCGAACAAAAGAAAGACAACCCGCCTCATTTTACAGCACTTCTCCTCAAACTGCGCACTGAAGAAGACAAACAGGCTACTAAAGCAGCACGCATGAAACAACACTTAGGGGCACAACGAACTAGAGTGTATTCAAATGTGCAAACAACATGCTCTCAGAGTAAAAACACTTGTGAACTGGAAATAGATGATAACTGTGATGACTTACGCAAACAAATCGCTGAGCTCAGGAGCCAAATTGCACAGCTTAAGGTTAACAACACAGATAAAAAGGCAAAGAAAACTCAAAAAGAGTCAACACCCCGTGTGGGGACTAAAATTCCAGATGAGCCCAAACAGATTCAGCAGATAACAGCAGTGGTGCCCAGACCAAAGCCTGGATACTGTTTTAAGTGCGGAGAAGATGGGCACATAGCTTCTAGCTGTAGCAACGAGCCAAATCCAGCACTAGTTGCAACTAAAAGACTTGCTCTTAGACAGAAGCAGCGCGAGTGGGAGATGTCAAAGCCAATTGCTCAGTCTCCTCCTTTAAACCGGTAGAAGCTCCTATCGTGGGACAGATAGGTGCTAAAGTAGAACCAAGTCCCTCTAAGGAAAGGACAGAGAGACTTTTTTGCAAGCCAGTTCATGCTCATTCAGTGCCAAAACTTCCCAAAAGATTAGTGGGTGGGCGATGCACAGCTACAGTCTCAGTTAACAGTGTTGAATGTAATTGTTTACTGGATTCAGGGTCCCAGGTAACCACCATTGCCAATTCTTTTTACCAAGAACACTTACCTGACCTCTCAATTAAACCCATCAGTAATCTGTTAGAAGTCGAGGGCGCAAACGGTCAAGCAGTTCCTTATTTAGGATACATAGAGATAAGTGTCACATTTCCAAAAGAGCTCGATCAGTCTGGACTTGAGTTACCTACCCTTGCGTTAGTGGTTCCGGATATAAGCTCAAACTCTGATACACCACTACTCATTGGCACAAACACACTCGATCCTTTGTATGAGCAATTGTCTGCCAATAACTTACCTGATTCCAAGGCACTCTCTTATGGGTACCAACACGTGCTAAAAGCCTTAGCAGTCAGAAAAAAACAAAGCAAAGATGGACGAGTTGGTGTGGTGAAGCTTCGAGGGAGAACCCAAGAAGTTCTCCCTGCAAATAAAAAACTGTTACTAGAAGGGTTTATGCAACCCAGCCAAAACAAGCATGAGCCTTATGCACTCATTGAACAACCCACCAATGGTTCTCTACCAGGGGGTATAATTGTAGACTGTTGCCTCATTTCCTTACCTTCACATGGTCCATACAAAGTACCTGTTGTACTAAGAAACGAAACTAACCATGACATCACATTACCCACTAACTGTGTGATCGCTGAGTTAGTTAAAGCCGATCGTGTTATGCCATATCCAGAACCTGACAAAAGTGATCAGAAAGTACTTGCGGCGTGTAGTTCGCAGCAACAGACTTCACCTTCAAACCCTCCTCTCAGTTTTGACTTCGGTACTTCGCCCTTGTCCGAAGAATGGAAAGGGAGGATCACCAACAAACTTAACACTTACTCCGATGTGTTTTCGCACCACGATCTTGATTTTGGTCATACACAACAGATAAGACATCACATCAACTTAAAAGACGAGACCCCATTCAAACAGAAATCTCGGCCGATCCATCCACATGATTATGAAGCCGTGAGAAAACATTTGGAAGCCCTCTTGGAAACCGGTATAATAAGAGAGTCGGAGTCTCCATTTGCCTCACCAATAGTGGTAGTTCGGAAAAAGAATGGTGAGGTACGTCTATGTATAGACTATAGAAAGCTTAATCTGCAAACCATTCGCGACGCATATGCCCTGCCTAACTTGGAGGAGTCCTTTTCTGCTCTCGCTGGATCACAGTGGTTTTCTGTGATGGACCTCAAGTCAGGTTACTATCAAATAGAGATGTGTGAAAAGGATAAACCTAAAACTGCTTTTGTTTGCCCGTTTGGGTTTTATGAATTTAACCGTATGCCACAAGGAATAACAAATGCTCCAAGCACTTTCCAACGGGTTATGGAAAAGTGTATGAAGGACATTAATCTGAAGGAAGTGTTAGTTTTCCTAGACGACTTGATCGTCTTTTCCAACTCCTTGGAAGAACACGAAACCAGACTTTCTCACGTTCTTGAACGGCTTAGAGAATACGGACTCAAGCTATCACCAGATAAGTGTCGTTTTTTCCAGACATCTGTGCGTTATCTTGGACATATAGTATCTCGAGATGGCATAAAAACCGATCCAGATAAGGTGGAAGCACTCAAAACATGGCCGAAGCCTCAGACTTTGAAGGAACTCCAATCTTTCTTAGGATTTACCGGTTATTACCGACGCTTCGTTAAAGATTACTCAAATATTGTCAAGCCACTAACATCTCTCACGGCTGGTTATCCACCCAAACGGAAAAACTTTAAAACACCACCATGTAGATCAAAGTACTTGAACCCCAAAGAACCCTTTGGGAATCGTTGGAGCCAAGACTGTGAGAAGTCCTTTCAAACTATTATTAAAAAACTTACCACTTCGCCAGTTCTTGGCTACGCTGACGCAAAACTCCCATATCTAGTACACACAGATGCTAGTACGACCGGACTCGGTGCAGCGCTATACCAAGTGCAAAACGGTGTCACACAGGTAATCGCTTATGCAAGTCGCGGTTTAAGCTCTAGTGAAACTAGGTACCCTGCGCACAAGTTGGAGTTTCTAGCCTTAAAGTGGGCCATAACAGATAAGTTTCATGACTATTTGTATGGGAACACATTCACTGTCATTACTGATAATAATCCGTTAACTTACCTCTTAACAACGGCAAAACTCGATGCAACGAGCTATCGTTGGCTAGCTGCGTTGTCCACCTATAATTTTGACATCAGATACCGTGCAGGTACACAGAACGTTGACGCAGATGGCCTGTCTAGGAGGCTGCATGATAAACCTGAAGACAACTCAAAATTCACTGAGGAATGCCAACGACTAGATGAGTTCCGATCTCATCTTTTATCCTCTGTCAAAGAAGTCGAGCTTCAACTTCAAGCCGAAGCAGTGAAGGCAACATGCCAAAAGCACATGGTCTTGGATGAGACTGATTCTCCTTGTGGTTTAGTTCAGTCACTTGCCATGTCTGCAGCGGCCATTCCAGACCTATTCCAGTTGGAAGACAATAGTGACAGTTTCTTTGCTGTGCCCAAGTATAACCATGCTGACCTTGTCTCCTTGCAGAGGAAAGATCCAACCATTGGCCGAGTCATTCAGCTGCTTATGACTGACAATAAACCGCCAACTGATACTATTGCAGAACCCCCGGTGGTTCTTAACCTTTTGAGAGAGTGGAAACGGTTTGAGTTTCAAAATGATTTACTGTACCGGAGACGCCAATTAGGACCAGAGACATCATTGCAGTTAGTCTTGCCTGATTCATTACGTTCAACAGTCATGCAAAGCCTACATGATGATATGGGGCATCTTGGGGTTGAACGTACGACAGATCTCATTCGGTCCCGTTTTTACTGGCCAAGAATGGCTAGTGATATCGAAATCAAAGTTAAAACTTGCGAAAGATGTATCCGTCGGAAGGCCCTCCCTGACAAAGCTGCTCCAATGGTGAGTATTACCACCACCAGACCTATGGAGTTAGTTTGCATGGATTTTCTCTCCATAGAACCAGACAGTAAGAACACTAAAGATGTCTTAGTGATTACAGACCATTTTACAAAGTATGCAGTGTCCATCCCAACCAAAGATCAGAAAGCCACCACCGTCGCGAAGAACCTGTGGGAACATTTTTTAGTCCACTACGGGTTTCCTGAGCGTCTTCATAGTGATCAGGGACGGGATTTCGAATCACGTACAATCAAGGAACTTTGTTCTTTACTTGGTATCCGTAAAGTCAGAACGAGCCCTTATCACCCTCGTGGCAACCCCGTTGAACGGTACAATCGTACATTACTCAGCATGTTGGGAACTTTACAAGCCACTGAGAAACATCACTGGCGCGATTTTGTAAAACCACTTACTCACTCGTACAATTGTACAAAAAATGACGTGACGGGATACTCTCCCTACGAGCTAATGTTCGGTAGGCAGCCTCGGTTGCCTATAGATATTGCCTTTGGGTTACCGCATTTGAACAAGCCCTCTATAACTCATTCTCAGTATGTTAAAGAACTGAAGAGTCATCTGGAACAGAGTTATGACATTGTCATAAAAAACTCTCAAAAAACAGCGAGGAAGAACAAAGAACGGTTCGACAGAAACATTCGTGAGTCCACACTAGGTGTGGGAGATCGTGTTTTAGTCCGAAATCTTCGCTTAAGAGAAAAGCATAAATTAGCAGACAAATGGGAGCAAACAGTGTATATAGTTCTCAAACAGATGGAAAACTTGCCAGTATACACTGTAAAACCAGAGAACGGAGAAGGACCCAACAGAACACTCCACAGAGATCTTTTACTGCCTTGTGGTTTTCTCTCTTCATTAGAAAATGAAACAGAACGCGTTACGAAACCTAGCAGACCTCATACAAGACAGAGTTCAGCCTTAGAACCTGACCCAGATGAGCCACTTGACGAAGAGGTAGATGAGTTTTATTACTCTGATCTTCCACAAGTGCTAAACCGACCATCCTATCAAATAGCGGTCACCTTGCCAAATAGGGAACTCATAGCAGATTCAGGACCGGTAAATAATATTCAACAACAAAACACACTATCCTTACACACAGGGGATCGCAAGGAACCAACCTTAGCTGGTAATGAAAATGCTGAATTGTCCTTACTTGACAAAGGCATCAACACCGAAACATTCTTACCTGACAGAATGAGTGAAACTGCGACATTCTTACCTGAAAGAGTGAAAGAAGCAGCAACATACTTACCTGAAAAAACGAAAAAAAACGAAGTATACTTACCTGACGTAGAAACGGGGGATGAAACTAACACAAACCTACCTCAATTGGATGGTGTCCTAAAGTCGCAGCAACGTGATGTAAGTTTTGAACCCATCATACACGATCAGACACATACATCTGAAAAGACCAAAGTCTTAGAGAATAGCTCATCAGCTCTGTCGGAAACAGAGAGCTCACTTCGTCCTGTCTCAGTTGAGAATCAAACCGAAACGGATGAGCATGATACTGTGCAACCAGAGATGTATGTCAGGAGATCTGAACGAAGTAGTCAGCCTCCTCAAAGACGAACTTACTCTCAATTGGGCAATCCACTAGTGACCGTAGTTAGGTCCCTTTTCCAAGGACTTAATAAAGCTTTTATTGACTCTCTTACTCAAGAAGTTGTGTACCCCGTAGAAACAATGCACAGGGACGTGCATGATATTTAATGGGGGAGGATGTAACCCAGAAGCTAGAACCTTAATGAGGTATTAACTAATTGGCTTACTAATATGATCCATCCTCAATTTAGATAAAATATAAAATATAAATTAAGGAAATTAACAATACTAATTAATAGATATCTAATTAACTAATAGATAATTTCATAATGAATTATTGGAAGGGTGAATAACTAAAATAACGAGTTTAATATTAAACATCGGTTAAAACAAGAATCTTGAACATCACTAACAGAAACAGAAGAGGAAAGCTGTATACTATTGGTCCAGGTGGGAATCTGAAATTTCATTGGCTGAGAGAAATAAGTCCCGCCTCCGCGAAATAAAACCGTGCGACGCAGCTGAGCGAGAGGAGAGACAAACGGCTGTGCAGCACGCAGATACAGAAAGCAAAGACTGAGCGGTTAGAGAGAGAGAGAGAGAGAAAAAAAAACAATGGTCGAGGCCGTGAAGAACCCTGATTTGGGTGCCGCATAGATAGAGGGAGAGGCGGACTTGACTCCTTCTAATAAGAGCTAGGAACTTGGAACCAACGCGGTGAGTAAAGAAAAAAGAAGAGAAAAAGCTAACGATGCAACTTAAAAAAAAAAGGAAACTTAAATAGCTTATCAAATTAATTCCATTCTTATAGATTTGTGTGGAGACGACAGAGTGAACCAATCCTCTGTAGGAGGGAACCGTTGGAGCGCGTTGGTGAGTGAATGAGATTAAATTCAGTAAATTATTAAATTCAAAAAGCTAATTACAGCAACCGAGGTGACAGCAGTGGGCTGCTAGACGTTAGATCCCAGGAGTTAACATCTCAAACTACCAGTTAACGGTGGTAGGGCATATAGGAGTTAACGGCTCAAACCGCCAGTTAACGGCGGTAGGGCATATGGGATTCCCAGGAGTTAACGGCTCAAACCGCCAGTTAATGGTGGTACGGCCTAGATGTACAAGGTCCTCAGGGGCGTTATAGCTAACGCCATAGAATTAGCAATGCGTCCCTTAACCAAACATTTAATAATAAAAAAAAATAGATAAATAAAAATAAATAAAAGCTAACTGATTAGGGAGGAATTATTTTACAAAGGTGGACCAAAGGACCAGAATTTATATTTTGTTTAATTTTGTTATAGAAAATTTTATTTATTTATTTATTTATTTGTTTGTTTATTTATTTATTTATTTATTTATTGTGTTACAGATATACAAGGTGTCACAATGCTGTATAGAAACACAACTAAATGTATCCTTGTTGTCATGAATGTATTTCTTGTCGAATAGTGTAGAGTAATAGAATCTAACTGAGCCTATTGAGCTGAACAATTGTTGTCATATGTAATTATATTTCCAGAGCTACTGAGAATTATTTTAATAGACAATCAAATTGATGTTATGTTAGTTGAACTGTGAACCCAAACATGATTGGCTATGCCAATAGAGTGAAGCATTTGTTTAAGTCTGTAAGACTTTATGCTGTGATGTGACGAGAAGGGTCGATGCCAACTTGCTAACAGTCCTGTTGTTTACAGGCTGGGTTTTTTTTTTCCTTGGGTTTGATCCCGACTCCTATGATCACTCACTTGGAACGAGAACTGGATTTCTTCCTGACGAGGGAGATGGCGAGCCTTAACCACTGAACGAACCAGGACATCTCAAGTAACTGAAGAGCAGACTGCTCTCTTCTGTGAACAATCTCAACGGTGCGGTAGGAAAAAATCGCACCACCGGACTCTGACTTTCACCCCAAGCGTGGGGATTTGACTTGACGCCGGCTGACTTGTGACTCATATGATCAAATCTCATACCGAGCATTTTACTATTGTCGATTGTTTTCATCTGTTTTTGTGTGTTATCTTTATGTGTTATATCTCCCATTATTATTAAAATTTAGTATATAAACCGTTTCATGCTATACCCGTGACTCCAGTCATTCTTAAACAACCTCCAATTCTCCCCGAACCTAATTATTGGCCCATTTGTTTATTTTTTCTTTTAATTATCTTATTGTATCCTGTAATCCGGTTACATTGTGATCATAAAACACATAAACCGCAGCACGCAGAACTCACGAGGCAACGTTTTACGTGATGTTTACTTGTTGCTATGAGTAATAAGCCACGCCAAAATAAGTTTAGGAAGCCCACTAAGAATCGTAATAAGAGCATTAAAAAAAAATACCATATACAGTTGAGGAAATGTTGGTTTAAGTACCTGATATGAAGTGGTCGCTGCATAAGCGAAAACCTTTACTCTCGGGATCCCACAGTTTTATTTTAGCCTGGTCACTAGTGCGTTTTACTGTAATGATCCAACGTTTGCGGCGTTCCGGATCTTGGGGAATCCTGTAGATGGCTCATCCCTTATGTCGTCCGCGTCTGTTCTGCATCCTGGGGCACAACAGGAATCTACCATATTTCCCAATTGATTGAGTTTTCTGACAATAACAAATAGCCCAGCTGCGGGCTTCTGCCTGCCAAGATGGCGCTGTTTCGATTTGAACTGTTGCATGCCGGGAGAAGTGACGTCAACTCCCGGAGCTCTATTGCACGGAGGGGGCGTGCTTAGCAAAAAAATAAATAAAAAGATGTATGGCTTACATTTTATCACAGTACATGATAAGACAATCACTTTAACAGATTTCTGAAAAATCATACATATTTCTGAAAGGGGAAAACTCCGGAAAGATACCGTAACTGAAAGACCATCAAAGTCTGAGGAGTCACGCCAAGTTTGCATGATTTTTGCTCCACAGGTAGCAGCATTTACCATAATGTTTATTTAGACTAGCAACAGTGGCATGGCAATATGGTGTAAAAGTACTCTGAAATGTATGTACTGCCCACTAGTGCCAGGAAACTACATACTGGAACACACTGGTTGTCATTTTTGTTTTTGTTTTTCTTTCAAAATAGCCAAAGGGGGACGTAGTCTTTGTTTACATTATGTGAGCTTGCAGGAGTCTGTGCCGAGCTAACGCTGCAGCGCCGGCGTTTGTGAATTAAAACAAGCCGCAGCTGCTTTTTGTAAAAAAAAAACAAAGCCAGTAAACAGGGTCGAGACAAGAGTAATTTCTTGTACCGCTAAGAAGCCATGGCATCTTTTTGTTCTAATAGTGGGTAAAGAAGGCTAGAGACCAACGTTGAGCTAACAATGCTAACAGTGAATTTGAAAAAAATTGTCGGACTTAAAAAAAATCTAAAGCTACTTTTACAATTACTAATAACTTGATATTAGAGTGACTCATTAGACTTATAAACTTACTGTGTATGCCTAATCTTTGCTTGTCACCTAGAATCTTCTCGCACTGGATTTGTAACTGGCAACAGCTGCTAATCTCATGGATTGGGAGTGAGAAATTCACTCATGCGTTTGAAAAAAGGACTGCAGTAACAACAACTGACCACAGGATGTCATTCTTACTCCATTCTTACATACTGTACCTTTACAGAATTTATTCATTGTGGAAACAACGGTTTTATACAGTAATCAGCAATATTTGGGTCACGAGTAAATGGTCTGTATTTGTATAGCACCTTCTCAGGGTTCTACAACCCCCCAAAGCGCTTCACATTACAACCAGTCATCAACCTATGCACACACCATTCACACACTGGTGATGATGAGCTACTATGTAGCCACAGCTGCCCTGGGGCACACTGACAGAGGCGAGACTTCTGAATACTGGTGCCACCGGTCCCTCTGGCCTCCACCAGCAGGCAAGGTGGGTTAAGTGTCTTGCACAAGGACAGCATTCTCTGGCAGGAGCTGGGATCAAACCTACAACCTTCCAGTTACTGGAGAACCCACTCCACCTCCTGAGCTACTGCTGCCTTAAGTCTTTAAGACTTACTTTGTAGGTAAAGCTGAATGGTTGGGAACCACTGGGCTAGAGGCTCCAGTCATGTTGGTAGAAAGCTTCAACAAGGATGGAGGAGAATCTACTCTAGGGCCTGTAGATCCAAGGTGACAGCTAGTCAACTAGACACTGGGTTGATCAAGGAAAATTGTTGATGTAGGATTTGAGGGGAAGCTCCAACAACAAAGATCTCTGTCCAGAAGAGCCATCAATGGGCAAGTTGTTGCAGTGGCAGTTTTACTCCCACTGGGTCAGAGGGTTAACATTCCTGTCAGGGTCATGAACAATCTGTATGCGCAGCAAGTGTATTACAGGAGAACATTGACTAGAATATTGCCTGGATTAGCTAGGTCTAAGTGAGATTTGTGAGTGCTGGTGGGGCAAAAAGTCATGGAGTTGAATATGTTGCTCTTTGATTCCCATTCACCATCATTTTTACAGCACTATTATTTAATTTATCATTATTGTAATTTCCATTTGTTGTTTTTGAAATAGCATAATTCCCGCAGCTCACCCTCCTGGGACTAAACTGTAACAAGCTCTTGCTTCCAGGATACAGCAGCGCCCACGTGTTACAGAGGTTGCTTCTAATGTGGTTAGCTGTTTGGTTCAAATGAACACAAACCAACAATTAATCTGGAGACAAAGTGTCCCTTTGTTTTCAGCTTCTACTAATATTTCACAGTTCTTTTCTTGACAGACTTCATTCAGCCATTTATTTCCTGTCTTTCTCCTGTTAATAGACAGTATTTCAAAAGCGTAGGTGTGTGTGTGTGTGTGTGTGTGTGTGTGTGTGTGTGTGTGTGTGTGTGTGTGTGTGTGTGTGTGTGTGTGTGTGTGTGTGTGTGTGTGTATGTGTGTGTGTGTGTGTGTGTGTGTGTGTGTGTGTGTGTTTGTGTGTTTTGGGGTCCTGGGTGAGTAAAAGGAGGGAGCACTCAAATCCCAGAGCTCTGGGGAGCTGTCAGAACTGATAGTGCTCTATCACTTGTGAAAGGAGGTGCAAAACTGGGCAGAGCTGAGGGTCGTGCAAAGCTGAGGATGATGGTCCCTCTGTCCACTGGAGCCTGACTGACTGAGATGGAGTGACGTGCAAAGTGTTCAAGCAGATACCTCTCAACTGGATGGAAGGCTCAAGCAGCTCAAAATGCAACACCAGGAATTCAGAGTACAGTAACTGCCAACAGGGCAGACAGAAAACTATGAATTCCTGATGTGTTTCATTCATTAATGCAAATAACGGACTACAGATAAAACTGTTTTTTTTTTAACTGAGACTGAACTTTGCTACTTCAGAGTACCTAACATTAAGGCCACACTTCATAGGTTTTAAGATAATTGGAATGTTTTTTCTTGCACATTATTAAATAAAAACGATCGTTGCAGCTCCGTGTGTTTTAGCTGCCTGTTAATGTTCTCTTAAACAAGCAGCTGGCCTGCAGGTTAGAGAGCTCAACCTGTATTAACATGCCACTAAGATAAGAAAGTAGTAATGTAGCATACAAAATAAAAAATGGTGTTCCACAAAGTTATGCGTTTGTACCACTGCTGCTCAGTTTATACTCATTAAGCAGTGTTTACAGCTTCCTGGATGACACTCATCAATCATTGATGCAGGTTCTGCTTGTTAGTGAAGCTTTGAGCGTGTCTTAAATATTAAAGGCCTTGGTTTTGTTGAAAGTTCTTAGAAACACATATTTAACCCTGAGTTTGAGTTGAAAGGTTCGATTGATGTGTTATCATCAGAACTGGAATTTGCTGGAGAAACTCCCATGATGCACCTAACGCCACTTGGGTTGATGTTTATGCTAACACTACTTGCTCTAAATTCTATTCTTCTGGTTTCTTTTGTTTATTTGTGTGTATTTTATATATAAGCCACCTTCTAAACTGGATCTCTTTACATGCTGTTGCAGGTGTGGCTCAAGTTGGAGCTGGCGGTTGGAAGTTGTGTTTGTGGCGTTTTGTGCTACTTTTGCAGCACTCGGAGAGACAAGTAGACTAATCTTATGTTACTTGCAAAAGATGTAAGCTTTATTTACCATTTAGTCCTATTTATGTAAAAAAAACATTTAGGTTAACCAGCTTCTTCAAATAAACTTAAGTTGTGAGTGTGTGCATGGGCGTTAGTCTAATCTGACATCAGCCTCTATGACCCTGAGCAGGATGATGCTGGTGTAGCGGCTGAGCAGAAAGAAAGATCCCTTGTTTCCTTTTTTCCACTCAACCTTTGATTTAGGGTCAAAACTTTCCTTCAGCATCACATTCTGTAAAAAACCCAATGCAACATTCAAAGAAACATTTTTGAACCTTTTGATATGAGATGTTTACTGTACTTTAAGTGCATTTATTTGGGAGCTTTTACCTAACAGCGTATTTTCTGAACCCTCAGCTGTCACAGACACCACTGCTGACATGACATTGAAATGTGAGGAGAAAGAGCAGATACGACATGTGCAGCTCTCGAGTAACAAAAGAAATCACCGTGTTCTTGGCAGCCCTGCCTTAACCAGGTGCTTTTAGACAGGAAGCTGTGTAAATACCCAGTGTGAGAGGGCTTTTGTGTGAACATGTCTCACGAGGACAGAACCATCTAAAGTAGTTTAATAATATTCAGTAGTTAGGATTTTATGCATTTATTATCAGAAATAGAAATTGGGCATCAATGTTAAATATTCATATTATTTTCACATTTGTTTTACTCTATAATAAAAGAATATTAGTGGCTACGTCTTTTTCTATGTTCTACTGGGAACTGAAATGACCACAAAAGGTGCTGACAACAACATGAAAGGTGTTAAAAACTGTTTTCATTTTCTAACCGGGTAGTGACAGCTAGATGCAAGAACCTTTGCTTCAAAGCCTTCAGCTCACTGAAACATAGTTAGGTGCAGCAATTTCAAACAGTTTAGCTCCTTTGTGTCTCGGGCTTTTACGAGGACAAGAAGCAGCGTTGAGATTTAACAAGTCTGGGTGTGACAGAGGTCACACTGTGCAGAACCTCCCAACAATAAAACGCTTCTGTTAAATTTATATTTTAATCTCGCATCAGCTGTGATTCGTTGTTTCATATAAACAATGTGTTGTCATTTGTCATTTCCAGCTCGATTTCTACTTATCTCTGTTCCGTGCTGTGATGGTAATGTGGTTTTGCTGTTTTTAATGAACTATGAGCTCATGAGTACTAGTGATAATCACTAGCAAAAGGGCACCATGTAACCATAAGTCACCCTGCCAGAGAGCTGCTTCCTGCTTCCTGTGTGTGTGTGTGTGCCAAGGCTCTGATAGTGACTATATATGAGTGGTCTCACACACAGGAAACCAACATGCTTTCCAGGTTTGAACCAAAACTCCACTGAAGAAAACATCCTTCTGGGGCACAGACGAGTGTCTGACTTGTTTGAATCATGCTATGGAGGCGAAAAAGCATCAGTCAACCAAAACAGTTCAGGAACACCTTGTCCTGTTTAAACATAAACATGCAACAGACTTCCTGTCAAATTCTAACTGTACCTTGTGCAGAAACAGACACAATTAGAGCCTGGCAAAGTTCAATTAGACAGAACAGAAAAGTTTTTTTTCTTTAACATGTAAAACAAAATAAAAATGATCTTTGTTGTTTTCCACATGGACAAAGAATTGCTAAAGAAACCAAATATTTCTAATCCTGGGAATAAAATTGCAAATATCTGAGGCAAAGATGTTGTAAAGATGCTAAAGTTTGTGGTGTGTGTGTGTGTGTGTGTGTGTGTGTGTGTGTGTGTGTGTGTGTGTGTGTGTGTGTGTGTGTGTGTGTGTGTGTGTGTGTGTGTGTGTGTGTGTGTGTGTGTTTGGCTGCCCCAGGCAGTGATCTCTATCCTGACTTCCCCTCTCCTCAACAACATGTGGTTTTCAGTACCAATCCTCTGAGGAGACATTCATTTACTGATTGCTGAAACTGTTGCAAAAGACGCTTGCCTTGTCGACCACTTTCAACACACGGAGTTGAATTGCAATGTCATTTTTTGAGCCATTTAAAGGGGACATTTTATGGAAAATTCACCTTTCGCATCATTTTGTGCCGCCATACTATCAGGATCTCTGCAGCTTCTATAAACACTCTAAATAGACAAAAAAGGCCATCCATGTTTTAAAAACCTGTTTGGTTTTAGGAATTATCGGCCTAAAACAAGCCGTGTTTTTGAAAGTCCCTATTTGTGATGTCACCATGAGAAAAATGGAATAGAACCATCTTTCACGTGCAAAAGAGAGCTGCTGCTGGAGCAGCAGTGGCTCTACTCTGATCCCCTCCTGAACATCAGAGCCTCTCAGCTTACAGCAGCCTGAGCGAAGGAGAGGTGGGTGTGGCCAGCTCCAGCTTGTTTTCTTAAAGTGACAGAGCCCTGAAACGGCTCATTCTGGAAGGTACGAAAACTGTCAAAAATAATAATGCCGATGTGACAGTGTGAGCATCCTGTCACCGTATCCCAATTGATTGTGCATCCTGGCTAACTGGCCACAGGGATATCCCATTGGCTGACTGTTTAGCATGCATGACACTCACCTGGGTGTCTGAGGATCGAATCCCACCCGAGCCCTCGTTTCTCCACTTGGCACACCAAATTTGTGTTAAATGAGAGGGATTTATTGCAAAAACCTTCTTTAAAATGTTTTATATCGACCATAGAGCCATTATCACTTAAGAAGAAAAGTCATAGCATGTCCCCTTTAACTTCAGGCTGAATAAACAGAACAGGGCCTGATGGTGTTGAGCTTAGAAGTGTTTAACTCTCAGATAGGATGTCCTAATCAAGATGTTAATGTTGTCATTGATGCAGATTTCTCTGTTTTCAGCTTCAGGCCTTTTTTATGTCACGCTGATTTTTGTCTCATCGCTGTCAGATGTTAACCACAACACCACGCAGCGCAGTGATGGTGTCACCCCTGCAATATTACTCCTTCCTGTCAAGTTTTTCTTCTTTTTCTCTCCTCTGTTCAACGCTTGGTGTCTTTCTGCCCGCTTCTCAGCCACCTTCATCTTCTGGCCCGATCTCATCCTCCACCTCTGTGTCCTCTAACCACTTGACACCTTTTCAGACTCATCCCCATCAGTTGGCAGGCAGCGGGCTTTTCACCTGTGGGGCACAACGCAGCGATCCTCATGAATCAATGGCAGATAAATCAATGCTATCTCTTTTTTCCATGCCTCTGTTGCCATCGATTTTTCTTTCCTCCTCTCTGTTGCTTTACTGTTTGTGGAGTCTTGAACTTTGCTGAATTAAACCAAGTTCACTTTCAGGAACAAATTATAGCAGCTTTCAGCTTGGACACAGACACTAATGTTGGAGCTGGCAGGAGCTTTATTCTCTAGATGTTCCATTCAGAGAGTGATTTTTTTTTTTTTTGCTCAGGCTCAACCTGAATCTATCATGAACTCTTCTTTCTTTTTTAACTGAGGCACGCAAAATGCTTGCCTTAATTGTGGAGTCTTTCATTTAGAGCCAGAGCCAACATCTAAAACAGAGACAAAGCCAATATCCTTTGATCATATTTACTACGGAAGAAGCAGATGCAATTAGTATTTAAATAACCCATTTTTTATGTTTTAGTGAAACAGTCATAGGTTTTCTTGGCAGGAAAATGTCAAAATATGACTTCATATCCAATCTTTGGGCTCTGAAGCCTGTCAGCAGGAATGATTTCAGAGAAATGCACAGACTGAGACATATTATTTTGAAGACTACATTTAATATAGCCCAAGGAAAATTATCCACAGTGATATTTCGCTAGCCTCCCCCATAAATAATTCATTGTTTTTATGTGCCCTCATGCTGCCTTGGGGATTGGGACAGCTGAGTGTTTTCACAGCGTATTTGAGTCCAATCTTCTGCGTGTTGGGCGTACTCTAATCAAACCACAGTAAACATGCCTTGAATGTTTGTTGAGTCATCTGCTTATCAGCTAATCATACGGCTTATTTGCCTGCCTCGGTGGTGCACGGCACAGCTCGGGTTTGGTGTTTTTCAATTATTTGTTCGTCTGTTTGATTGACTGCAGCGAGCTGCAGGTGATGTGACTGAATTCTTGCTATGGAGGTCTACGGTGGCAGTAAAAGGGATGAGTGATTAAAGCTAGTGCATCTAAATGGACCGAGTGAGTCTGGAGTCCCTCTGTTGTAGGAAATCCCCCTCCTCAGAAGGACACGTGCACTACTTTGGCACTTTTTCACGTAGGTGCGAGACCTCCTGAAAGGCCCGGTGTGTACATACAGCACGTGGCTGTTTTTCTTTGTGAGCTAGCATGAAAGTGCAAGTCATAGAGAAAATTTCAAAGGCAAAAGCCAGGACAGCGACACAGAGCTGCCAGGGATTGGTGAGCAATCAGATAGGGCAGAATTGATGACCTGGCTCAGGATGGATTTCTTGGAGCGGGCTGCCAGACCGAGGTAATACTTTCAGGCTCTTATCAGCACTGGCATAAGCTGAGTGCTGCATCGCCCACTTCCCAGCGTCAGCTTATTATGAGTCCATGATGTGCGATTGCTTGTACTGCCTTTGTGTGTCCTGGGGTTTGAGGGTGCTGCAGACCAAGGAGAACAACACAGAGGGCTGTAGTCACAGAGAACGGCTCACTTTCCCACTGCTGCAGTGACATTTTGCAAAGAAAAACGAAAAAAAGATGTTTTGCAAGGTTTCCTGTCATTTGTGAAAGTTGGAAGTGTCGTTGATGGAGCAGAAGTAGTTCATTCCCTTGTTCTTCGAGATATTTTAATGCAACATTTTTCTGTTTGGATAGACACTTCAGGTCTAATAAGACTATTTAAGTTAAGATTCTGCTAAAAGTCTTTGATGTCTGCAGGTCCTCACCCCCTGCCTTCCACCAGAGGATGGAGCCTTTAACCTTCGACCAGTCTGCTGGAATAAAAACAGCTAATGTGATGGTTAAAAGAGTGATTAAAGATCTCAATCTGCATCCTGTCATGGCAATTTATATCAAACCCCTTTTTTCCCCTCTGAATAAACAACGTGGTTTCAGACGCTTAGACGCCGAGCATCTCTATGGTAACAGCCTTCAATTACCGATGATTGGCCAACCCGTGGGAATATTTCTATTTCCTCAGCGCGCTGATTGGTCGGTGGGCGGTCTGAGCAGGCTGACAGTCTGCAGCGTTCCGGGTTATTGTCAGTCTCGGCAACTCGGTGGAAGGGAAGGACCGCGTCCCGGAGCTACCCGAAGCTGCCCGAAGCTGCTGGCTCTTTATTCTGTCGGAATTACTTCCTATTTTGGTTTTTAGACCAAAAAGAGGCAGTTTGAGCGTCGCTAGTGAGGTTACTCTCCCACCTCACGTGGAAATTGGAGTCTGAATCGGGAGGAAAACCCATCCGAGAGAGAGGCACGGAGAAAGTGACGGACGGAGCAGAGCCTGCTCTCCGGGATTTTACGTCGCATCGTGTCGGTTCAGGATACTCCGGGCAGCCATCGGGCCCTGCTTTGATGTCTTTCAGGGTATATTAACACAATATTGCCTAAATACTATTTTCTAACCTTTGCATGGAACATTTCACATCAAACCGTCTGTAAGGGAGCAGGCGGACCCGTGCGTAATAGCGGGGATTTTGGAATACTGCGTTGCCGTTAAATCACCGAGTCTTTCGAGGAGAAAAAAGAGTTTTATTCAATTTTTATTTCTTATAGTTAAGAGAACAGATTAAGACGGACCTCTTGTGTTGATTCGGAAGCTGAACGTTTTAAACCAGAAGTGCACTTAAGTGCGCAATCCTTCCGAGGACGCTTCTGAAACTGCCGAGCTGCGCGTCTGCCCCCGAGAATAAATTGGCAACCGAGTCGAGAGGAGAAAAAAGGCAAAGCTTATTAAGTTTGCATGCTGAAGGCAAGCGTGTGGAATCTATAATTTCCAGGGTTGCTGGTGTTTCTGCATACCTTCCGAGGACGAGGATAAACTTCATCAACATTCGAAATCGAGAAACCGCAGCTGGATTTGAGCGGAGCAGAATGAATCTTTTCTAATTTGGTCCACAGAAGAATGAGGCAGATTCATCACTGAACGCAACGATCTGCATGGAGTTCTAGTCTGCACTAAGGAGCAATTTATGGTAAATATCCTTCACTTCTTCTCAGCCTCAAGTCTTCTAGATCCCAAATGTTTTGGGCTTGTCTGTTATCATGAGCCTGATGATACTGACAGGATGAAACAACTCCAGAAATTAATGAATGTTGGGCTTATTTTTTCCCTCTGGACGCAACTCGCATAACGTTCTCTCTGATTTAGACTCTTTGTTTCCATGCGTGACCCACAATAAACGCAGTGTTGTAAAAATCGACTTGTTGGAGAGCCGCAGCCGAATAGCTCCAGGAACTGCTTTGATGTGTAATATTGGGCTTTACAAGTAAGGGTAGCAATTAGGAGTGCTGTCGAGGGCGATGCACTGCGGGCGTCTCATGTGTGGCGCTGGAACGACTGCGGCTTTGAGCAAAAGGTGCGATTTTTTTTTTTCATCCACTCGCCCCCGTGCGTCACTGCGCGCGGAGGGTAACTCCAGTGTCTGCTGCAATTAGCGATGTTCACCCCGGAGTGTCGATGCAATATAATCTTTTTTTATAGTGTGCCTATATAGTGTGACAGGCTTTTATCGAGGAACTCATAAATTTGACGGAGATGTGTGCGCAGCGCTGTAAAACTTTTCACTTGATGCTCGCCCACACGGAGGATGATGATGGTGCTCTGTGGATTTGTCACTGCCCTGCAGATTATTGCAGACGTGTCCTCTGCAGGGCTCCATAAGGACGGATGATCATGCATACATGAAATGCGCGGATCCCTTGAATGTATGGCTGTGAGCTAATAAAACTCAGGGCTGTTTGAACTTTGGAGCCTCGTGGGTTGCTGAGGTTGCTTTGCAATATTTAGCCTCATTGCTCACACTGCACCGAGACCAAGCTTCACATTATGCTGACTGCGCCGGTGGAAAAATAAAAAAAAATAAAAAAAGAAGCTGCAGACGGTGTGTTTTATCATTGGACTACAAGCATCCTCAAAATTGATCCTCCTGTCTGGCTCCAGTCATTCTCTGTCTCGCAGCCCTGCAGATAGGCGGCTCTCTGAATGTAATATGGGCCCCTACAGCAGGGCCGGCGCCCCCGCAGTCAGGGCACCTGCCATAGAGCCTTCCTGGCTGTATTGAATAAAACATCCAGTGATGTATGAGACAGGAGCTGCACCCGAGGGGACAGAACTGCCTCATTTACTTCCTCCACTCTGCGCCTATGACCTGCTGAGCAAATTGTGCTCATATTAGCTCTGTGGCTGCTCCTCACCTAAACAAATAGTCTCTCCAGCATAATGCTTGCCTTAACTCAACATGATGGTTGGAGAAAAAAAAAGAAGAGGAAAGAATGGCAGGAAAAAAATCTGTAATATGTGGGTCACTGAATTACCTTTTTGGAGTTTGTTTTTGCCTCTTTTTTTTTTTTTGGTTTTCTGTTAGATCTTTTCTTATAGCAGTGGACTCTCAAATGTCCCGCTGCAGGCTTAAAGCTGCACACCTTCTCTTGTTATTCATTTTTTGGTGCTTTTACCTCGTTCTTTCCTCTCCCATCTAAATGCAATCACAGCAGCCTTTCCTTTGCTTGCTGATGGAATCAAAAGCATCTAAATTAGTTAAGTAAAGTCTAATCTGTTGTACTCATTAAGCTGCCAACAGTTGGGAGGCGGGGAGAATATTTTAGCCATGCATTAACAAAGTAATATGCTAAGAGAAGGCTTGGCATTTTATCAATGTGCAACTCAAATTGCATATAACTCTTGATTGATCACAATTGGGTTCCTTACTGTATTCTTTTGCTTATTAAAGTGCCTGCTTGATGAGACAAAGTGAGCTGAAGTTGCTGAAGTTTAATTTCCTGTGCTGTGCATTAATCTTCTTTAATTCCTGCACAATTTGACTGTCTCAACACCTTTCCAGAGGTTGTGAAGCTCATTTTGGCACTTAAGGTGACTAAAATAGTAGATAGTGATAGGTGTGTGTGTGTGTGTGTGTGTGTGTGTGTGTGTGTGTGTGTATGTGTGTAATCCTTAGGTTTCTAATCTTGTGTGGACTTTTTTACTTAAAGTACAGCTATTCAGTCACATAAAATACTATTGTTAAGACCAATTTACTTTCTGATGACCATTTTTATAGAAGTATATACCGTAGGTGGGAGAAAAAGCTTCTTTCCCCTTCCTGTAAAAGAAAAGTAAAGACACGATTAGCTGAAATTAGCCAGTATCGCTGAAAACCACAAAGTGTCTTACCTGGAAATATCAGCAGACACCTGAAAGGAACGAGAAAAAGAAAATCCTTTCAAAGCGACGTCAATGGCATCTCATCAGCCACCTGATCAAAGTGTCTCACATCTAGAAAACTCTAGCAACGGTCCTTGTTTTAACACTTTTTAATGTGCAGACAAACAAAAGAGACATGCCCTTTGTTGTGCTTCACAATTTTACATGATTTGATACTCATGCACATCAGTAACCGTGATGCTGCGACAGAGCATGAAAAGAGAAGCATAAAACAAAAGCGTTGCATGCAAATGACTGTAGAGAAGAAAACAAAGCCTTCAGCTAGTCGTTGTGAATAAACGCAGGTGAGAGAGATGTTCCGTCTCCAGCTGAGATGATGGCGTTGACGCGGTTTGACAGGCGGGATTAGCAGGGTTTGTGTGTTTGGAGTTAACGTTTGCAGCACTTTCCGCTCTAAACTGCACCATGTAGCCCTGGACGCATGCATCAAGCGGCACACCATTATTGTGACTATTATAGCACTAAATGATTGATCCTCATTGGCTTTAGCTGCACTGACAGATCCAAATGAACAGCTCTAATCTATTAGCTAAGAGTCCTTGTCATTTAGCAGGTCGCGGGGGGCTGAAGCCTCTCCCGCAGACAATAGGCGAGACAGAGTCCATCACAGGGCTAACTCAAAGAGACGGAGCAGCACATATGGGCAGTTTGGAATCGAGGATATAGCACGCACGTTTTTGGATTGAGGGAGGAATCGGCGGAACCATAATGCTACGACGATTACTCAAACACAGCTAAACTAAAGGCTAGTTTGCAGGTTTACTAACCATGTGTGCTAATCTAATGAAAATGAAAGCCTTCCAAATCCAAAATAATTCAGCTTTATTCTTCAAGCACAGTGTGATTTAATTAGGTTTGCATTGCTGCACAAATACGGATATCACCCAGCTGACTTAGACGCCGCTTCTTGTTTTTAGGAACAGAAGTTTTAGCACCGAAGCTCCATTAAACAAAATACAAATAAAAAATGCTTTCTGCTTCTGTGATTTTTGTTGTTGTTTTGACTGGACTCTGCTCATGAGGCCTGGCCAGATCCTCATCAGGGTTATCTGCAGCCAGTGAGCAGATGACAGACATCAGCATTCCTCCATTCTCCTCCTCCTCTTCCCCTCTCACCTCCCAGTCCACGTCTCGCCGGGTTTCAGGGTTAATGTATAGTCTTCAGTTTGGAAAGGTTAAGGGCGGCCGGTCAGCTCTTCTTCCCAAAATGCTCTCTGCATGTGGAATATCTTAAACAGGAACTGTGAAGTTTATATGAGGTTAATGAGTAGCCTACACACTCGTGCTGCACAGCTTATAGTTTGTTCCATAAGTTAGCCTGAAGTAGGAGATAAGCTGGCTTCTCCCAAACACTTCCTCAAGGGGGAAGAAGGAGAATAAAGCAAATCTGACAAGCTCTCCAACAGCAAATTTGCTCTCCTTAAAAACAATGCCGCTCTTGCTTTCCTCATGGTCACATTGATTTGTTCTGGGTGACAATGCAGGCTGCTGTGAAATCACCCCAGCACCATTGATCTCAAGGAGAAGAGGAGGCGAGGGAATGAGAGGCTGGCGACAGAGCAACATGAGAAAATCCACAGCTTTGCCCTCTTCAACCTTAACCAGTAATAAAACGAAGGCCTTGGCTGCTATCAGATCAGCCCCCGCTGCACTCCTCCAGCCGCGCTGCTGTGGTTTGGTCCGAGCTTTGATTTGTTTTGAAGGCCCGCACATGCAGTTTGATTTGCCATTGTGCCTCGCCATGTTTCACATTATCAGCTGAACTCTTTATTGCTACTGTTTTCCATGCCAGAAGCGAGGCTGTATTTTGTTTTATCTCACACAGGCCTCTGATTAATCTCCCCCTCTATGCTGGTGTACTTTAATCTTGAACGGGAGATATCTGATTCTCCTCGACTATTGAGGAAGATCAAACTTTAATGGAACAAGGAACTGCACATCATGCTAATCTCCATCTCCCCGCATTTTGGTTGACTGCTCTCCCTTGGGCTTTGTAGCTTTCTGCAGAGGCAGGAAATACATCAGACAGATAAGATGTTTTCCCCTTCGTTCATTGGTAATTTATTCCCCGTTGACAATGGCCATCCCACTTTACCTCTCAGCATTTTGATTACCTGATTGATTTTCAGAAACGGTGAAAACAGGAGAAATGGTCCTCTGTTCTTGTTTGACCCAAACTCAGCAGCATCCTTGTGGGTTTCTTCTGAAATGTACCGGTTTGTGTATTTATTGACCAGCAGGGGGAAGGGGGGGGGGGGGTCGTAGCCTTAGGAGAGAGACGTCCGCTGCATGGATGCATCAAGGTTCAACGCTTTTCATTACACCAGTCGTTTCAGGAATTAGCTATTGACTCCTGTTTTGTTCTTTCACTTCCTCCACATCACTAAGTAACGTGCCACATTATGCTGACCGGCATCTGGACTGCCACTGGCGCCGTGCATTTTGTTGCAAATGGATAACGCTTATGGGGTGTCACACCTCCTGCAGACGGCTTGCGTCTGTGACAAAAAGAGGCTATTACCCAATTGTAAGGCCGTTGCTGTAAGGTAATGAAATTTCCACTGACTGGAGAAAACAATGTTGTCTGGTCCGGGGCTGTAATTGCCGAAGCCGCCTCGCCATTTTCCCCGAGTTCAGCGTGAATGCAACACGATTTAATAAAACTGGAGATTTTTATCATTTATTGCCAGGCCTGACAGCCGCGCGTCAGGGAAAGTATGAGCCGGGGCGTGTGCAGATAAGACTCATTCAATTTGCATGTTGAGTTTTAACCGAACAGGAGACCATGTACATGAGAGCTCAGGCGTGTGACCTATAGGGAGACGTTCATGCAGATGCACGAGCCTTGTGCAGGTCAGCTATATTGTTAATATAAAACTGCCATTTCCTCCTTCCTAATGGAAGAATATCTTGGAATTTCCCTCATTTTCTCCCCCTGTTATTGTTTGTATCGGGATAGGGCTGAAAATCCGTGGGATATTAGGCCTGGAGGGCAGAGAGCTCCTGTGTGCCTGCTTCCACTCACATACAAAAACATAGAAATGTTGACATGAGGACATGTATGGACACACACACACACACACACACACACACACACACACACACACACACACACACACACACACACACACACACACACAGAGTCCTAGCTCTGTTTTATTACCTCCTGCCTGCTGCTGGAATTGCTTTCCTCCCTCGAGTGAGCCAAGCAAAGCCGGCTTTATTGTGTTAACCTATTTGTGTGTCAAGAGCGATTGCAGCGTTCTTTATCTCTGTTTGTATTCGGACGAGGGAGACGGCTGAGGGAGTGAGGAAGAGGGAGAGAGAGTGGCGGATGAAAGACGGGGGGAGGCAGGCAGGTGGGAGGAGTTGGGGTGTAGGGGGGTGACTGTACAGGAGCCAGGCGAGCCACAGGAGTTTTAGACGGATCGTCGCCGGTCACCTCACTCCCCTCTGGAGGATAACAACTGGTTGCTTAGCAATGACCCGCCCCCTCCTGCTTCTAGACTTGCATCCTCAATACCCCCCCCCCCCCCCACACACACACACACACACCTTCAACTATTTCACAAGTAATTAAAACATGCTGCTTTTGTTATTTTGCATTTCAGGTTTGGGTATGAGCTGATGCAGTCGTGCTTACCAGCTTTTTACTCATGCTGAAGTGTGTGTGTGTGTGTGTGTGTGTGTGTGTGTGTGTGTGTGTGTGTCTGCATGTATTTATATGTGCCTTGTTGGTGGAGTTTGACCAGGATTATGACTAGACCAGAGCTATATTTCCTGCCAGATAGCTGCAGCTGTACGACCTTTGACCTTTGTAATGCTGCAGTGGCAACATTGCACTCAAACTCAAACAAACACCCGCGGCTGCGTATTCATGCATTTTTTTTTCTTATTTCATGGGCACCCAGAGGCCTGTGAGCGCTGCTTTTGGTGAGCTCTTAGGTTTATTAACATTTTTATTGAGTTGAACAAATTGCTGACCTTTTGTGGCATAATGAATAGCCCAGCTCGCCCAGGACAAATCTGTGGCTTCATTCCAAGCTGTTAGACTCATGATTTGTTTATTCAGCAGGTGGATGTATTTAATACTGTTGAGTGTTTTCTTAATTTCATTTGTTGCTGTTTTTTTTACATTTAGACTTTATTTCTGTGTGAAATTCTGCGTTGTTTCTTCTTTTTCTATTTTAAGTTGGAAAATTCTGTTTTAAAAAGGAAAAGTTTCGTTAATTTCACTGCTCAGACAATAAACCCGTTTCTGCCTTTCAACATCAGTTTGCCTTCATTTTTAATGAAAAAGCAAAAGATTCAGCTGCAATTTCTAGGAAAATTCATGTTAAACGTTTCCTCTGATGTGATCTAAATTCATTTGTACAGTCCAAGTGATAAAAGTTGGTGGAGCACACTGTGGAGTAGACCATTTGCAATTCAAGGAATGTTAAAAAATAAAAATGAGCAAAGCTTATTTAAAGAACGTGAGCCGTGTCTGATATTAGCCCATCTGTGCTCATCCCTCCTCCTCCCAGCTCATGCACCGCTACTAAAATTGACAGCTTTGCACGTCCTCGGAACTTCATACGAATAAAATAAACACCCCCCCCCCTCCCCTCCCTCCCCCACTTTAGCGGCATGCTTCTGTGCTTGCATCTATAGGAACAGCTGTCCAGCTGTCACGGCAGCCAACTAGTCAGACGCTCTCCAAGGCAACATCTGCAGAGACTGAGCACACAAGGGCAGTCCACAGTCCTCCGCTCCTCCCCAAAGACTGTGGAAGTGTGTCAGGCCTCATTTACCACTGACCACATCAACCGTATCGCTGGCTTGTGATTGAGCGTTATCTACTCCTTTTCCTACTTTAATAAGCTCCGCCAGGCGTCAAACTGCCTGTCACCTTGTCATGGCGGTTTCTTAAAGTAAAATAAAATAAAAAACATCCATTACTGCATTCATTAATCCTTTATTAGTCATCTGCCTATGCCTGGATGTGCGCACATGTGTGTGAGTGCACGCGTGTGTAAACAAAATCCCGGCAAGCAAGGTGCAATGGCCTGGAACTGACGAGGACCCACTGGGAGAGTCTCTCCTTGATGTAGCTCCCCCTCCCTCGCATCCGTCCCCCTCCTGGCAGCGACTGGAGTGTTGGTGCGGCGGGAGGGGGAGTTGGGGGTAACACAGCCATGCGAGTGGGGAGATGAACAGAGCTGCGGTCCCCCTCTGTCAGCCACAAACTAGGATCAGGGAGATCACATGGGACTCTCTCCTGGGAAAGAGCAAAGGGAAGAAGTGGAGGGAAAGCAGCTGTTTAGTGTTTTTCTCTCGCTTCCTCCTCGGCGGCTCGCTCGTGTTTTTCCCCGCTCTGTCATCTTCTCCGCGGCTGTCATTAGCTTCTGTCATGCATTTTTTAAAGACACTTTTAGTGGCAGTGTTTTTTGTCTTCGTTTGTTAGCGGTGGAGAAATTAGACAGATGTTAGGGGACGAGAAAAGGAAATGACATGTTACAAAGTCCTCGAAGCAAAGCGCGACACGGTGGATGTTACCATCAGACCCCTGAGCGTCCCATCATCACACTCATCTGACAGGATTCCCTTTTTAATTTGTGGAAATGTTTTGCATAAACATCCATCAATTAATTCATTTTCTAACCCTTGGTGCCTAACTCCAGTGGGTCCTTTTGGGTGAGAGGTGTCTAAGTCTGCCGTAAAACCACACACGCGTCCAGGGACAATTTCCAACGATTGTCATGCATGTTTTTGGTTTTTTAGGGGAAGTTGGAGAAAACCCACACATGCACAGGAAAAAAAACATGCAAACTCCAGGGCAGAAGGATCCAGCGGGGAATCAAACCCAGGATCTTCTTGCTGCGAAGCAACAGGGCCCCCGACCGTGTCACCGTGCAGCCCTGAGCAAACGAATGTGTGATTAAAACTTCCACTCTGAGAGTGTTGCAATCATTCTTCAGCCTTCTGTGGATGTTTTTATGAACTATTGAAGGATTTGATTTCTTCATCACTCCTCTTGATAACCAAGGGCCTCTCAGGCATACCGTGCCTCTCCCCACAGACAGCTGCAGAGTCATCCAGGCTGTGGGCGAAGTTTGATGGATCCTGTTTACTGGAGCTGAGAGAATGGCTGGGTATCTCCAATTAAGTGTCCTAAAGTGTGTCTTTTAGTCAGCTCTCCATTATGTTCTCTCATCTCTAGTGGCAGCAGTGTGCTGCCAGTTGTAACGGGGAGTGGAAGACATTTGGCGATTACACATCCTGTCATGATGGAGAAGTGAAGCCTGAAAGTTGACGCTAAACCAGATTCCATATGGCTGTGGTGAAATCTCTGCACACTCAGTTACTTTCAAAACCCCGTCCCGATGACGGAGAACTCGCCTGCTCATGACTTATCGTTTTATCATTTAAATGTACCCCATTGACGCTCGCCGCCTTGATTGACGGCCGGGCTGCAAAGCTACAGCCAGTTGGTAACTGTGACAATGGTCTCTCCTCTTTGCCTTGTTTTCACACCTTTTCTGCTGTCACAAACCTCGCTGATTGCTTCTTTGCCAAGACGGCCTCCTATTAATCTTTTAAATAAGGGCCGCCGCCCAGCAGCATTGTTTGCTCAGAACCAAAAAGAGCCCGTGAGACCAAAGTGAATAGGAAAAAAGGGGGACAGCCGAGGTTGAATCTGGCTCATTGTGGCAGGAAAGCCAAGCCTCTTTAGCACCACCAATATTAGAAATGTAATAGCTGCTGTGGAGATGGATGGTGCTGAGGTCTTAATATTGCTAGCACTCTCCGGACGCACCTGATAGCTCTGTGGACTCTGTTGTCCTCTTAGCTTTGCACTCCAGGTGCATTTTCTGCTTTTATCAGTATTGTGGCACTCTGAATAAAAGCCCCCGTGTTTATGACAGTTTTCCTTCTCCGTGCACTTATTGATCCTCTTCAGCGTGGTCGGAACAGGCTTTATTTTCCTCACTTCGGGTTTCAAATAGCAAAACAGCAGCATATTCCAAAACGGCGACGCGTCGGGGCATTGTGATGTGACCTGGAGAAGGCATTGTAACATTTTTGTCTTCAGCTGACAGTTAGCTAAAAGAATGCACAAAGCTGAAATTATTTCTGTCCTGGGCATGTATTGTTCCTACAACCCTCTCCAAAATACCCGTCACAGCTCGGTCTAGAAAAGCCGTCTTCTGCTCTGATTTCATCAACTTGGCTTTTGTGTTTAATTACATGTGATTTGTGGTAGGAAGTCTTTTTGCTGGTCTCTGTACTTTCTTGTCAAGTGGTTGTTAAAGGAGAATAGCTGCAAGGCTTCTGACACCCTCTGCTTTGTAATGAGTGCCTTCCTGTGGAAAATAGCCCCATAAACTATGCCTCTCTGGGATGAGGAACATGTGGCAGCAGTATTTAGCATCTCGGTCACAGGAATGTTTGCTCCATACAAGAATACGGAAGTTTTGGGATCACTGCATGCCGTTCCGGTGTCTTTGTCTCCTCTGGCCATGGAAACCCAGTGAGGCAGGGCAAACTAGATGACTAATTGACTGCTAGGTCAGAGGCATATGATAGCAACACTGCTGGTCAATGGAAATGGATATACTTTCCCCTAGCCTAGAGCGAGCTGCGACTGCTTTGTGATCATCTGTGTGGTCACAGACCGGTGCACGTGCGCACACATGAGCGAGTGAGCATGCAGCTTTTCATCGCCGTTAACTGTCTGCTGCTTTTCAATATTTGAAATCGCTCCAAAACGCAACACATGGGGAAAAAAAAGTCAAATTTCAGTGTTTCAGGTTTTAGTTTTCGTTTGAATAGTTGAAGTTTTTAATTTTGTGCATCAATAACGGTGTTTTCATTTAGATGCCGGTTTCAGCTTCAGTGTTTTTATAAAAATGGTCATGGTCTGGCTGGGTAGTTTTATTGTTCCCACGGTGATGTTTTCAGTACGATGTGTGCAGAACGAATGAAGTCTGGTTCTTCAAAAGTATCTTTTATCTGAAAATGCAAATGCATGTTTACCAGGGCGTCTTTTTGTGCGGGTTTGCAGGTTAAACACAAACACTTCTGACCCAGATTCACTCCCCACACCCACTCCAACTGCACCCCTCTGTAGCCAGCTTCCACACCTCAGCCACAGGCATCCTTCTTCTCTTCGCCCGACATCTGAGAAAGATTCTCTCGGTTGCTCGGCTTTCAAAGTGCTCACATAGCTTGACTGTGTCAAAGCATGCCCCCTGACTCCCGCCTCCCTGACCCCTCCCTCCTGGAGACAGCACTCTTGACCTGCTGCCCCATTGTTTCCAGCAGGGATGGATGGGGAGCCGCCTCTGCCAGCACAATCCTTCACTCAATACCCGCTCCATCTGTTGACTGCATGACTCTGGCTTACAAGCAGGGATTTTGCTCCGTCTGTGCAGAGTGTGAAAGGAGTTATCTCAGGGGGCTTCCTGAATGGGGCATTAAAAAGGGTGTTGTGATGCCTCATGCACCCCACCCTCCACCCATCATCAGCCTAGCACAGCCGGCTGGGTGTGTGCAGGATGAGAGGCCTCTATTGTGCTTGTTCACAGGCCCCCAGGCAACAGGGTCACCTTGTCCCCAAACAAACGCTGCCCTCTCTGGAATTGTTGGCACTTTGTGTCTGTGTTTGCAAATGTGTGTGCGCGCCTGCGTGTTAGAGGGGGAGCGGGTGTTTGAGAATAAGAATGCATCATCAGGACGAGGGCAGAGGCCTTGGCTGTGAGGACATTTATCTAACATCACTGCCTTTCACATCAGGACCTATTCAGAGCACCGCGTTTGTGCAGGAGTTCAAAGTGCATCCCAGATAGTGAGTCTCCTGGCCGTGTTCCAGGTCAAACTTCTCTCACAGAGCCACAAAAGTCGTTATCGTTTGTTCTGCAAATGTAAAAAAAAATCTGTTTGCTCGCTTGCGGATTTGTTTCTGTCTGATTTCAGCTACTGCTGCTGGTCTGTTCTGTGGTTTGACCTCTTTAGTGGGTCTACGTGAGCAAAAACTAAATACGCAGCTGTTTAGACAGCTGGTTCACCTTTCACTAATTATATGCAACTTCATTACGGCGTGTGTTTGTGCTGAGATCCTCCGATTACGTGTGTAGAGAGAAACTTCTCTTCTAACTTTGTATAAACCATTTTCTTACAGAGAGTGCACTTTTCGCGCTGTTTAATTACAGGAAGTTGTTCAAATTCATCTTGTCTAGATTTAAAACCCCTAATGAGAGGGTCCAATCTTGCCAGGAGCTTAGTTCTGACGCGAAAAACCATCACTGGTTTCCTGTTCCTTCCCGTTTATCACAGTCGCAGCCAGAGCTTCATTACCAGAGCCTGAAGCGGATCAGATGTCGCAGGATGTCCTCAACAACCGGCCCTCGACATTAAGATGATTAAGTGGCAGAATCACTCTTCTCGTGTCCGCTGCACACGTGTCTCCACCTTTTTCCTCAAAGTGAAGAAACACAAAGTGGGCACGAGACAGAGACGCCAGGTTTGGGCTCAGAGCGGATGAGACGTCGCTGGAGGAGGAGGAGGGGTGCCGAGTGGAATGAGCGGCGGTAGAAAACTGCGGTGACAGCAGAATGAATAAATTGAAAAATTCTCTCATTGTAAATTGTCTATCGCTCGTGACAAACGATCTGATAGGCGAGCAGCCCGGGTTTCCGACGCATCCGTCCCAATAGAGCTGTGAATAACTGGTCTATCTCCACACTGCTTAGCACTGGCCCCGCGCTTAATAATTCATACAGTGTGAAATATTTTCCCCGATACAGATATGCCAAAGAGCTGCCGCCAGCAGGCAGGGGCGCTGAGGAAGGTGTCCCTGTGGTGCTAATTTTGGGGGACGGTGACGTGCACAGATTTCTAAGGGGCTTCCAGTTTAGCCAGTGGAGATGCCTCTGACACATTTGCTTTGTCCGTCGTTGGAAGAGGCCGAACCGGAGACACGGAGAGCGAGAGATGACATTTAACCAAGAGGAGAAACACGTTCCCATTGGAGCAGGCTGAACACGTTCATCAGAGACTGCTGGGACAAAGCGATGCTGTAAACCAGCTAAGTAGGTTTTGCTGTTTGCCCCGGTGAGTGTTTCACTGGACACCAGCGGCAGCAGGTGGACACCTGGTTCCTGTCTCCCATTTCCATTAAGTGACCCCTTCAGGAGTTCAGCAGCACAAAATCACCTCTCTATGACCTCACTGCCCGCCTCATTCAGAGCTCGCCGCAGCCAGAGCCACAGAGGTAGATGTGTGCTTGACTGGGATCGTGCCATGTTGCCACGTGGGGGTTTGTATGACCCGTTCTGCAGCTCAGACTTGTACAAACTGGGTTTTTATGGTGCACATGCAGGCCCTGATACCAATTATGCAAACTATTAAAAATTTAAGGAGGACAGTCTTTTATAATTTAATCCTAAAGTAATAGATTCTATTAAAAATGCATGAGAGGAGCTTTATAGATGGAGCTAGAATTAGTGTCTATCAAAGACTCCAGTCAAGGATGCAGAGGGGGACCGGGTGGCAGGAGTGGCAGTGCTGCCTCATTATTCAAATGGGATATGATTAGCATAGAGCTAGAGTCCCTCAGAACTGAGACACAGCTCGCTGGCCACTGTGATTACAAACAGGACACTCCTCTGAGAGAGAGAGATCTCCCCTTTACTGGTAAAATGAAACCTAGTTTGGATTCCTCCTCCAACGTTCACAAATAGGATTTGAAGTGACACGCGGCTTGTTGTGGTTTAAAGCGCTCCATCGCTGAAATGCTCGCTATCGTCTTGGGTTTCTTGTCCCCGTTGTTTGGCTTGAGGTTGTTTCTTGTCCTCACTGAGAGCATGTAGAAGGTGTTCAAGCATGAAAACAGGAAGCCTGTTGTAACTTAATGGCTTTGGCTGCAAGTGAGAGGGAGACTTTTCACGGGCCTCAATTTCCTCCACGCGCCTCGTGAACAGGTTCCAATTTCCACCATTTTTTAAAAATCAAAGCCACCTTTTAACATTTCACAGGATGAAGCATCTATTTTTCCACTTCCGCGGAGTGCAGATTGCGTTGGATCACTTTGTTGTGTGATTTCCTTCGCTCACTACAGGTTGGGAAGTGCAGTGATGCAGATACCATGAGCAACTCAAAGAAGAGCTCTTGGTTATTAATGTGGTGCAAGAAGTGGATTTAAAAGCCAATAAAAATTGGAATCCTCGTGAAGCTTATATGGATTTCAAGTTTAGCCTCAGAGATAAATTTCCTGCCTTTTTGATGTAATGGTTGCCTGTTTATGGAATAAATCTCCATGGAAAGGTCAAGTGGAGAAGCTCTGGTGTTTGAAGTGCTTATCCCATGGAGGAGTGCCAGAAATGTGACACCTCCTTATGAGTGGGCGGTGGCGGGCAGATTAGTGATGGACAGGGTGGCCCAGGGGAATGATTTGGGGAGATTCAGCTCTAAATACTTTGCGTATTTCAGAAAGGGAGAAACTATAAGCTGCAGACCCCCCCCCCCCCCCCTCAAAAAAACAAACAACAACAACAAAAAGACAGAAAGGAGGTCACATCTGGAGCCAGAGAAAACCAGAAGTTCTCATATGAACCCCCGTGTCCAGACTGGAAGTTCCCAGTTGCTCTCATCCCTCTGCAGTCTAATCTAATCTGGACGGGGTGGCTGTAAACAGCATCTGTGCTCAGAGCTGAAATAGGGCTTTCTCTCCACCTAATCCTCTATCCAGGGATCACTCTGTAGGGTGAAGACAATTACCAGCCTGCTTTCTCATGCTAATGGAATCTCTAACTAGATCTTACAGAAAGAGGAGAAAATAGACCGAGGAGGAGGAGGAGAAGCTGGGACAATGGCGCAGAAAGATGACCCAACTAAAATGGGTTTTTAGATTACCATTTAATTATTGATAGTCAGGCGGTTGTACGGCCTAAGGTCGGGATTTGGAGAGCTTTTTCTAAGAAAAGAGAGGGATTATGAAGTTATTTTGTTGTGTGCTGGGGTTGAGAAATCTGCTGAGACAAGACTGATGTCACCAACATATCAGCAGCTGTGTGCCAGGTAGCCTGCCTTTCACCCTTTTATGACCTGCCTCCAGCAAGGTGTCTGGAGTGGTTTTAAATTGCATTAATATGCAGAAATTTATAGATTGCCTCCCTTGGCATTTCTGCAGGGAGGGGTAGAGAGTATTACAGTCCCCATCTGCACTAATTACTAGGTCTTGGCAGTGTTACCTGTCTCTTGTGAAGGACAAACCACGGCACAGAGTAATAGCACACATGTAGCAGAAGTAGCTCATCTGCTCGAGAAGAAACACATCTCAGAGGGCTTCTGACTTTATTTCTGAAGCCTTGACTCCAATAAAAAAGCTTCTGCAAGCAAACATGACTTATCTCAAGTTGATTTAAGTGATAGTTGCATGCAGAATGTTGTAGCCAAACTGGCTGCTTCTGGCATGTCAGAAATGGAGCTTTGGGGTAAATCTAACAGATGCACTTAACTGGTCTTGAAGCTTTGAAACTTGAAAAAGAAAGCAAGCGTTTGGTTTATCAAATGAGCCACATGAGGAGAAATGTATCCAAAATCTTTGAAAAGAAGGAGATAATCGTTCTGCACATATATGCTGTGATCCTCGCGATGACCTCACCTCAATCATTTCTGTGCAGCGGTCAGGCGCACTGATAAGGTGAGCCTTTATCTGGTTGCTTTTAGCATTTTAAATCATTACAGCCCCTTAAGCGCTGATGCGTACGCTTTAGCTGTTTAAACAGCACACAGATGAGGGCTTTAACTCTTAGTTTGCACTACAGGTAGCTCCCTGTCTGCCAGGTTGACAGTTTTCAGCCGCAAATCTGCATTGGGTAATTCTTCAGCCTGCTGTGGGTTTCTCAGGTTTCTGCATTTGTCTGTCATCCTGTCAGAGAGACTTCTTGGATCAGTGCTGCACAAACATTTGCTTATGTTTGTGCCATCTGCGCCTCTAGCCAGCAGGTGATTACCAACCGCAGGCTTACCTCCCACTCTGTCCAACTGGATTCCCTATGCTCGTGTGGTCAGGGCCAGCTTCTGGAGGGAGAAGGATGGCAACAGCTGGACTTAAAGGAAGAGTCTGCAGAGTCGTGGTGGCAGAAATGACAGACAGGAGAAAACGTGCACAGGATAATGCCTGTTACCCTTCTCAAAAAACTTTGCCGTGAGCGCTCGTGTCCCCTTCACTTTTTTCCCCCCCTTAATATTCAAGCAGAGCAAAACCAGCTATGTCACACTTGAGATGTATCAAACGAGATCAGTGTCACCATCTCATTGGAGAACTGTTTGATTGCCTCGTGGGCCTCACAAACACAAGTGTTATGCATGACTGACTATTGGATCTGTGACATCCTCCAGTGAAAGACAGCAGAGATGTCCTCTGTACCATCTCAGGCCCTGAAGAGGGTGATGTTTGGACTCGAGCCTTCAGCAAGTTAAAAGAAGAAACCACTTGGTTTGAATTTAATTAAATTCCATAGATTTATTGAACACCCATCGATAAACACACTCTTTGAGGCAGGGGCGTTTTGCTCGAAAGTTTTCTCTTTCTCCTTTGCTTTTTTCTCGCCTGCTTATTCCATTCCATCATCAGCTGACATAAGCCTTTCTTTGAAGTTCAGGAGCCAAACTGGGGAAATGACAGCACAACAAACAATGAATAAAACACATACACATAAGGAGAAGGGGAAAAAAAAAGAAGACAATGAACACGTTTTGAATATTCAGGCGAGGCAGCATGGGATGAGTGGAGGGAAAAGAACCGTTGTTTTATTGTTGTTGTGTTTAAGCCATGAATGGATCTGTCTGGGACAATAAAGGATTGTGTCATATTGGGATAAGAAATTTTTGCAATATCAACAATGCTTTACAAATGGTGTGTGATAAGGTTGACAGTGGGGGGAAAAAATATCAATCTCAGCATGAAAAACCAAGAGCGCAGCTTGTTTCTCACATCTGGGTGAAGTTAGTGTGGAAGGCTGATGATTTATGTGTCTAGTTCGTCCTATTGAGGATGAATCTGCACCAGAAAATAAGAAATAATGGAACACATTGCTTTGTTTTTAAAACCTAGGTGTATTTTCTATGTGGCGTTGTGTTCAATAGCATTTTGGTGCATCTTTATAAGTAGTTTCAGTAAGTGGAGAAAAGGATGCATTTCAGCATGTGGTTTATCTGAAGACACACTCCTGTTGGTATATGTTCCACACTACCAAAAGTCCAGGGATTTGTGTTATAGAAGCAACCTCGAATGCACTGGATTTGAAAAGGGTTGACTTTAGTTCTCAGTGATTTTCTATGCAGATGACACTTTCATTACTTAAAGCTGGGGTCCGTAGCATGACATCATCAATGAGAGGAGGACAAGATTTTGAAAATTGTCTATAGCTCTCGCCCCTGCTCCTTTTGCCCTTCTGGAAGGAACTGAAGGACATGCTTCATAACGAGCACTCGCACACAAATAGGCTTGTAGTGCTAAAGGAACTAGGGGTTGTATGAACTAGTCGACTAGTCGACTTCACTGCACTGTAGTGACTTTTTATGCCTGTCATCGACTAGTCGCTGTCACATGATAATGACAGACAAGATGCAGTCCTCGGAAAAGACAGCAGGTGACGAGCCCCTGCGCGTCGGGAGGTGACGCACTGTGCCAGAGCGTCGGTACTTACACCCGCCGTAAAACGGACATTTAACCAAATTGTGACCTTTACTCTCTTGCAATTCAACCTTCCCCTCACACCATCCTAATCTTAACCAGCTTGCGCATGAAAAGCTCTGATCGTTGATGCGCTCCAGACATCTGCGTCCTGAGTAACATTATCAAATTAGGTGTCACCACCTCAAAAACAAATTTAACACGCGATCGTTCATGTCAGCTCATTTCCTTTTATGTTTTTTGTCTTTTATTTGTGCCTGATGCTTTTCGCTGCTGTGGAGCGGGGCGCATCACCTGTTTTGTCCCCCAGTGACGCACCTCACTGATGCGGCCGGTGAGCAGGGCACACTCCGCGTTTTTTGCGGTCGGTAGATCTTTTAGAACTGCAGTTCAAAGGTAACTCATAAGGTGAATATATATGAACCCAGGTAGCAGTTTTTCTTTAGGATTGAGAGGAGATGCAGGAAGATAATAAACAGACAGGACAGAAAAATAGTCAAATAAAAACAAGTTTGTTTTGTACCTGGTGGTTGCAACAAACAGACACCATTGAAGGTAATCAGAAGTGAGGAACAGAAAAAGAAATAATTATTTTAATGTTAAGAGCAGCAGGAACTCTGAGAGGCTGCAGGCGCAGGCGCGGGGGCTGAAGCGGAGCAGTATAGATGCAGAAACTACCGTTGTTAAAAGAGATGTTTAACTTTGAAAATGTGAGCGCAATTTTAATTGTCAAAATCTCCAGCAAACCAACTGACCCCCCCCCCACACACACACACCCGTGCCGCTTCAGGTGTATGACGTCATCAACGACTAGTCAAAGTCGACTCAATTTTCATTACTTGACTATCGACTTTAACAAAAATTAAGTCATGCAGCCCCTAAAAGGAATATGACTGTGTTTGATGTGTTCCTGCTCAGACACACCCGATTCTAACTGGTGAATCTTCTCTTCCACCTCTATCGGGTTCTGCAGGAGCCGCTAATCACTCCTTTTAATCATATTTGCAGAGTTCAAGCAGGGAAATATCTGAAACCAGCAGGAATCTGGCATTTGTGATAAGGGGTAGCCTAAATCCCCTTTTAGAGGACACACATGCCGACAAATCAGCGTACTACTTCAGCCACACTGTGTCTTATGAACGTGCCGTGGCAGCATGGCGATGCGGGAATTTTGCGGCATTTGTGCCACCACGCTTGGTAGTGATATTACCGCAACGCCGAACTTGTGAACGCATTCTACGACTTGGCGCAACATAGGGAGGTGTCATGATCACGTAGGGAATTACTGCCAAGATCCAGAAGGGAAATTAATTAAAAATGAAAGTAAACATGGACCATAAGTTTTGCTTTTGTAAGCCGAGTCAGCTGAGATGGCAAACTGGACCAGTACAGTGCTCCTAGAGCTTTTCCCAGTTATAGCTGAAGCTCAGAACACCAGAGACTGCACGGGGACTGTGGAGGATGGACACCTTTAGGAACTGCTTGTTAAAAAAAACTTAATGAGCGCGGCTTCAATCGCAATAAAAAGCAAGTTATGTCTAAGATGAACAGAAGTCCACAGCAGCAAAGAGACCACCCCCATACCCCCTCTATATCACCATCAACTAATCTTTTGTAAAAAGGACACGATTGTGCAACATTACCATCCCAGTCTGTGCACTTATAAACGACATAAGGCTTTCTGGTGCCACCATAGGATTGTGGCAAGTTGGCGGCATTGTTCTCTAAAATCGGCCCGATATACCGAGCCGATATTTACCGTTTTTATACATCGGCATTGGCCGATATTTGTCCTTAGGAAAGCAGATTTAAAGTCAGGCATATCCTTGGGCAGCTATGCTGTTGCAGAATCAAATTAAATTTTACGTTCACTAATAACATCTGCATGATAAATACTTTAAATTAACTATATTTAGGTGTCTGTCTTTAGCACTGAGCAGCGAACAAAGTTCCGATTTAACCTTTACTTAAGTTAGAGTTCAAAAACTGATTTAGCTTCAGAAGTTTTTTGCATCAACTGATGTCATTAGTGACGTTTTGGCATGAAAATAAGGTGAAAAATGTCTGGACATAGTCATGAAAATCGGCCCATAAAAATCTGCAGTAGATATCGGCCACCGGCTGACCATGCCTCCTACATATCGACATTGGTATCAGCAATAGAAAAACGACCATCAGTCGACCTCTACTTGTGATCATTGCTATTGACAAAACAGGGTAAAACAACAGTCCGATGTGGCGTAAGGTTGAACGCCAATCGCTTAGCATCAATACACAAAAGATAACTTTCTTCAGTCTCCTTCCTTCTCTTCCAAAGTTAGCTTTAGGTTTACAGTGATTAATTCAATGAAGGTCAAGTTAGCATTCAGGCTAGGTTGGTGTGCTGAGCTGACTGAGGCATGTCCATTACCCAGTAGTGCGTGCTGGGAACTGAGATGAATTCTTGTGTATTGGCATCTTCCTCATCTGGATACGCAACTCTTGGTGAATGCTCTAGGCTCGTTTAAATTATTTGTCTTGTTGTAGAGACCAGGGGGAGGGGCTTAGGAGAATATATATTACGAAAGATTACCTACTATATGTCATAACACAGGGCCAGATAATCAAATTTAAGCATTTTTCAAGTTAATTAAACTTTTTATACTACCGTACTTACCCCAGCTTTAATTTTAAATGCTAAACTCATGCATAGATTCTTATAGCTTTTAAAGGCTCTCAATACAAATTCATAAGCAATAAGACTTGTCATAGTCATAATGAATTCAGCATATTTTACTTAGAAAATTTGATCCTATGTTTGTTTTGGCACAGAAATACATTCTGTTTCCAGTGTTGAAAGATAAAAATCTTATTTTGATGCAAAGAGAGTGTGACTCAGTCATCAGCAGTATTTAGAAATTGTCAAGGAAACCCGCTGGTGCTTAAGAGAGTTGAGTTTACGAGTCACACATGAATGATGCACGTGAAGATCAAGGGAAGCACCTTTAGCTCATGGTAACTTCTATACTTCTCATCAATAAGGCAGGTTTGAAAAGAGCAGGTTCTAAGGATTTCTATGACTAAAGCTTTATATATTCCCTCTGAAAGCCGCACATGTGATACTTCAGAGAATTGTCAACTCGCTTCTTCTGAGCAGTGCTACCATGATCCCCTATGGTCTATATGATGGATAGAGTAGATGATCTCTGTATGACTCTATCTCTGTGAGTCATATAGAGATCATCAGCTCCAGGAGATGATGCATTGTGTTTCTCTCTAGCTTGAGTGGCAATCTTTCGGTGTGTAGCAGAGCTTGTTAAGTATCGGGAGTGCAGGGGCAGGAGTAAAGACTAAGCAGAGCCCTGGAAGCTGCCTTGCTGAGGTGATCCTGCCTCTCATCAGAACCAACACTAAACCCGACAAAAGACCCGGTCTTACTGGTAGCCACATGCGGGCCAGTGTCTGCCATTTTTGGTGTGGAGGTGATAAATGCATCAACTCTGATCCACCTTACCCTGGCTTTGCAGTTTTGGCAGAGAATAAAGTATTCACTGCCTACAACACTGATTATTCCACATGAACTAAATCAGGTTTTAGAGGCAGATTGACATTCACAACTCCATAACTTTAATTTATTTTTCTATATGTCAATCTTTTATGTTGAAAGAACTCCACGCCTTAATGGCTCATTGCTTTGTCGGTCTTTTAAAGCATTAAGCAGACCTAGCAAAGCATTTATTTGCAATAGTTGGCTGTGAAGTCAATTAGCGCTCATTTCTATTACAGGGTTGACATTAGGCTAGACAGGCGTGTTTTGATTAGAGATGACAGACGACTCGCTGCTATTGGACTGCCAGACATTCCTCACCCTTCATCCCATGGGTGAAGCTATTGAAGCTGACTTGAATATGGAACGCTAGCAGATGAGTATTTTTGCCCTTCATCTGCAGTGAAACATATTATAATAAATACGACTGCTCTGCATGCTTCACCATATGAGTTCCTGCAATGGTGACATACTGTAAATTGCATGTATAATACACAGCTGCCAATATGTTTTTTCAACATTGTAAATCATGGCAATAATACCCAAACTGTGGGCTTTTTACACACAATGGCCTTTTGTTGTGCAGGTTATTTATTGTGCTGGTGTGAGGTTGTGCGGAGCTACTGGGTGAGTGTATCCAGGGGCTTGTATTGTTTGGGAATCAGTGGTTCTTGTTTGTGGAGCTGGGAGGGTTTGTTAACAATGCCTTTTTTTATGTCCCACAGTGCGTGCTTGTTGGCAAACGTCCCCTCAGAATTTTTGTTTGTGTGTGGTTTTGTTGTTTGGTGTATGTGGATCAGGGTCGGCGAACATAACCCCTCTCATTGTGTGCCCCGTTCAAAAAGACCAGTTTATATCAGGCACATGTGAGTATTAGTGTGTGGGTGTTTTTGAATGTACAGTATGAATGCAAATTATTTAGCGCCGGGGTGTGGAAAGTGCTGAGCCGAAAGGGCTTTACTGCCAGTCCTTCCTAATGGAGGCTTTCACTCTCCCTCCATTCATGTGACGGTATGGTGACGGAAAGGGGGAGCCAGGGATTAACGGGCTAGAGGCAGTGCCTTGTTAAAGAAAAAGAAAGGGTTTGAGTGTGTCGATTGGATTAACTTGTTTGGGTTTATTAAGAGGGGAGACACAGCAGCTTGTTAAAAGCACTGCACGGGGCATCCCATAGTGAGACGGCAGGGTCACCATTCAGTTAGAATCAAGCTCCACCCCCCACGAATTTTGGAGGTTGTCTGCCAGGCTCATAGTTCCTAGAGGGGGAGTGTCTAACAAGACCCTTAAAACTAAAGCTATGACCAGCCGTCCGATAAACACTGCTTTTAAAAATAACTATAAAGTGATTTTTGTTTTTTGTTGTTCTATTTTTAGGACTATGACAAAACTAAGTTGTTGTATTTATAAAGAGCTAAAACTGCCAAATAAATACTGTCATCACTAGCATCCATATGAGAAGATGAAAATGTTTAACAGAGAATCTTTAAACATTTTAATTACGTTGTTACGGGCTTATGTTTTTTTTGTACCGTTTAGAACAATAAATAATTTTAATAAAAGTTTGGCCAAAGAAGCAGCACCGTCACCTCCAAGCCTTTGGCGACACACATCTGTTTTTGTTGTTTCTTTGAAACATGTTTTTGCAGCACAAGTGTGTCTGAAGGTAGAGGTGTTCCTCAGGGATTAGGTCTTGGCCCACTTTAGTTATTTTGACCAACTTTATTGATATAGACGTTTTTCACATGTGTACTTTAATGCTGATGACACTATATTAGGTCCTGTACTCTTACTGGGTGATTTTTTTAGGCTTAAGCACACTTTGTAGATTTGTTATAGCTTAAAAATGTGCCCAAACAAGCTAGGTTTTGAGCGCCAACACAGTCACAGAACACTCACCCCTGCCTGTGGGCAGCTTCCCTGAGACGCTTCTGCTGGAACCAGATAACCACAATGCCAGACGAAACGAGATATAGCTAAACACTCGTTGCTGTTTCTAGGTCCAAACGTCTTTTGTTATCCAAGAGTTCAATTGGTGTTTTTCTTTTTGAGACAGTTTATGTGGTAGCAGCCACCTGTTTCTTCTTTTCTGATATATTATTGAGCAGAGAACCTGTCACACCAGTGATGTTCTGTTGTGAAATATACGAGTGCATAATGAATGGAGGACCCAAGGAAATGCAGCGGTTCAGCGAGACCGACAAACGGATCGTCCGACTATTGCATTTGGTGCAAAACGTGTTATTGGGGGAGGTTATTGGACAAATGCGAGAGAACCACTTCATATTATTTTATTTTACTTTTTATCTCCACAATATACTTATAGCTATACTATGTTAGAAAGTTAAGAGGCATGAAATAAATGTTTTAAGCTATTAGTTTTACAAATCAGCCATTGCTTTTTTAACTTTTAGAGTGCTAAGAAAACAAAACAAATTGTGTGTTGTTTTTTTAATTCAAAATTAAAATTCCCGAGTTCCCCATCTGTTTTGGCTCTGAAATTGAGTTAGTGCTTGAACACAAATATTTGGGTTCTTTAATGGATGAGTCGTTTAAATCTCATATAGCAGCTGGTCAAGAAAATGAAGTGAAACTCGGCCACTTCTTTAGCGTTATGCTTTGCTTTCCTTTTGAGGCTAAAAAAAGAACTTGTATCTGCAACTTTTATGTCTTTGCTGGATTCCAGAGATGTGATTTATATGCATGCCTCTTTGCAATGCTCACATGCCCTTCATACAGTCCACGGTGGACTTTTGAGGTTCATTACTAACCTTAAGGCTCTTACTCATCACTGTGTGTTGCATTTTCATGTTGGGTGATGTGCTTTGTCCGTTTGTTGACTGAAATATTTATTTTTAACTCTATTATTGGCCTTCTTCTGCCTTCATATTTTTATAGCTGCACATTTCAAACCAGTACAGGACTTAATTTTCTGTTCAGTAATTTTGTTCATTTTGAGAAAGTTTGACAGTTTGAGTCATAAAGGCACGCGTCCTCAGAAGAACAAAGTCCACTCAGCATTGTTAGAGGTTTAATGATGGCTGTAGCTGTGGTTTAAACGTTATTACCTCTGATGGACACTAAAAGAAACAACATCTTAGTGAAGACTCGAGGACTAAGCACCACTTCAACAGAAGCTTTCGAAATATTTTTAAATAAAAGTTTCATGCAGTCACTATAACGATAAAAACGGATTCACCAAACCCATTTGAATATTTGAAAGATGTTTAACACACAGTGGGGCCTGGCTCCTGCTGTCCAGTTGACCATAATAAGCATTTTTGTGTTCCTCAAGTCACTCTTGTGTTCACTACAACTGATGGGATAATCAAACGACTTCCTTGGTTGTAGCCTGTGAGCTATAATTGGAATATATAGCAACAGCGCACCACACTGCTTGCGGCAATAAGAAAATAGCCATTGGTTGTTTTCAAATCTATATTTATAAACTTATTTTAATGAAAAAAATCTTTATCAGACACTGTTAACGCCCCTCCACCACATCAGCCCTCAATGAGTTATCACAGGTTTTGCTAATCAACGATGATTTTTGATGGAAATTAACTCTAATGAGCACATTTCTGCACCAAACACACCTAGCAAATATAGATTTAAATTAATTACATACAAATGCTAAAAGATTTCTTAAAGCAGCCTTCCAGAAACCTGTAAACTTCCCCCTGTTCTGGGATTTAATGTAGGCGATACATCCAAATGTTTTTTGCTAAGCCCCCCTTCCCATACAGCCCCATGCAATTTGCATTGAGCACCGTTCAGCATTAGCCAATAGCGTTAGACATCAACGTACGTACAAATGTCAATCGCACACATTTGCGGAAGTACCTGGACTACTGCGGAGTTGACAATATTTCTTTAAAGGGAGACTTTTCAACTTTTTCATATTTTTAAATAATTTTCTTGAGCCAGTTTGTGCTAAAATGTCTCTTTACAAGGTTAATGACAGGCCACCCAGCCCCTGGCCCCCTGTGGTCAGAATATTCCACTTGCAACTTCAGACTGGCGGGCTGCTCTGTTGGGACTTAGACAAAATTAGGCCGACGTACTCGGCGCTGCAGTTTGCTTCCAGCACGTTTTCCGTATGTTTTAGATTGTGAACGCAGCAGATTTGTTAGATTTAGTGATGAATCACACTTGTAGACACTTAGGAAGGCTGGGAGACATTTCAGCAGTCAGGTTAAGGTGCTTATAAGACAACCGCACAGTGAGGAGATGGGTTTTGGATTTGGTTCTTCAAACGGACACTAGGGATGCTAAAACCAAGCCCAAACTGTACAGTTCCCCTTTAAAAATTCTACTTATGAACAAACATCATAACATGAGATTACAACATTGTAAAAGAGTGTACTTAAGCTCTGTTGGACGGCTAGAGGTGAGCAATCATGAACAAGGGTGTTGCTTCCAGCCTCAATCATGGAAGTAGGGAGAGGTGCTTAAGATGTTGCTGCTTTAAGAAGCTCTACAGATGTGCCGTTACAAATTCTTAACATGTGGACAAAATTTCTTTTAAATTCGGAGCTGATGAACCAACACTCACTAATTCTTACCAGAGTTTCTAAACCCCATTTTTATTCTTTTGAGTTTTACACTGAAGGATAAATTTAGCTGGTGCCAAAACGGTGCTGAGGTTTAATAGCCTCCACTGAGTATTATCTGTCTTTCACCTGAAACATGTGTAGCTCAACACACACACACACACACACACACACACACACACACACACACACACACACACACCGTTTATTCACCCATGACCACCCTGTTACACCCCATGCTTGGCAGGATGCTTATCTGAGTAGACAGCTTTGGGCGCGGAGAGCCATCTCCTCTGATCTCCTCTGCAGTTTAAGAACCTTTTAACTAAGAAATAGCCCTCTGCCAAGCCCACCGTCTCTTGATTCCGGCTTATTCTCTCATCTCATGGGACTGATCTTCCGCCCCCATTGCAAACCCTGCTGCAGAACGGGAAAGAGCCGATAGACATTCTGGCTTTTAGATATCCCTGCTCTGGTGTAACAGGAGACCTAGTGGATTTGATGTGTGAGTGAAGTGCAGGTGGTGTTTTGAGCAGCATGCAGGGCACTGTGTGTGTGTGTGTGTGTGTGTGTGTGTGTGTGTGTGTGTGTGTGTGTGTGCGTGCGTGCGTGCGTGCGTGCGTGTGTGTGTGTGTGTGTGCGCGCGTGCCTGCCTTAGCCCAGCACCTTAACAGAGATTGACCTCAACAAAACAGGCTGTTTTCAGGGCAGCTGGGTGATGGGTCACAGGCGTTTGGTTTCGGAGATAATTTCCTGCCACTGATAGACATCTGCTAAGTAGCACAATAACCTAATAGGAGGAGATGAGGGGAAAGGGGGACATGACAAACAAGCCGAAGACTTGCTCCTTTTGCTTCGCTCTTAAAGGCAATAATAGGAGTAAATTGGTTCCTGAAATTGAATTGGAAAAAAAGCCAGTCTCCTTTAGTGAAGTATAATGCCTCCGAATACATTTGGTGTGCAGCAAATGGAGAAAAATGGAGGGTAGTTACACGATTGTCTTTCATTTTAGCGAGAGGAAAACTGTAGCGGTATCCCCCCGTTAAGACTAGCTTTTAGTCTCAATCTGCACCACGCGTCTGCTTCCTGTCTCTCAACCACTATCTTTGGACAAATGGACTGTGAGGATGGGCTCGTTGTGAAATTAGTATCCTCGCAGAGAGAACACACAGAAAGGATTTTGTGAATAGTCAGTAATGATCTCAAAGTACCAGTGTGTTTGGGCCAGGCCTGCCTGCGTGTGAGAGGAAATGGCACTGTGAGCGACCTCCTTTTTTATTTATTTTTTCCGAGCACCTGGCGAGACAGAGTGGTCCCTCTCTTCCATCTGCAACGTGGGTGTGTGGGTGTGTTAGCATGTGTGTGTGAAAGAAGGGGGCTGGACTGTGGACTGTGGGGATTTAATTTACTTCTATTTATCAGTGAGATGCTTTTTTAGCGCTTTTCTCGCTGTCAGATTTGTGCTAAAAGTGTTGTTTTGTGCTGCTGGTGACAGGCTTTAAAAATACCCATGTGACTTAAAGTGTTAAGTGCATTGTACAAGCCTCGAGGTCTCAGGTCAAATGTAATGTCTTGAGGAAACGGCTTTAAGGGAAAAAAAGAGGCTTTTTATGGGTGAAAGACTGAATTATTTGAAGTGCTGATGCATTTCTGCAGCACCTGCTCCTGATCTTTAACTATTCAACCCAGGAAAGTCTTTTAGCTGTAATTACATGGCAGGAAGATGGGCTTGTCTCTCATACTTCCTTTCTGCATTTGTCAATCCATCAATCACAAGCTAAACGGTGGTGGAAGAAACCCACAGTCATAATCTTCTTTTAAAACGCAGACATTTTTTTTCTAAGAGCATTATTTAAAAAAAGACACATTTGATCAAATCAAATCAGTTTGCCAAATTATATTTAAGAAGGGACCGTCTACATTTGTCTAAGAATGTGAAGATTTGGGAATTTAATTCTTCAATTTTGTTCTCATTCTGTGATAAAGAAAGGCCTTCTTCATTTTTTTTATTCTAGGCTCAGATTGCGTTTCACTTTCTGAGAAAAAGAAAGTAAATGCAACTTATTGAATCGGCTATTTTTTGATGTAACATGCATCTGTGGTTTTATGATTTATGTTTTATTGAACAAAACCAACTTCTAATACAAGTGAAACTGGAAAAGTAGCAAAATGGTGCTAAAGTGTATTTATGTCAGTGATTCAGCTCAGACTGAGAGCCCATCTAAAGGCTCAGGAACCCTTTGCAAGTGTTTTGGATTCATTGGCTGAGTAGATTATGAAACTTTGAGTCTAGAATATTGAAACTGTTCAATATATTCTAATTCAGTCCTGTTCTTAAATCTCTACACTGGTTACCAGAAAACTACAGAATTGATTTCAAAGTGCTTCTACCAGTTTATAAATCACTCAGTGGCATAGGGCCTGCATCCATGTCAGATCTCCTTCTGGTATACAGTAGTCCTTCGCTAAAACGCAGTTCACTCTTCATGGCTTTGCCGTTTCGCAGATTTTTTCTCTGTCAATAACTGAAAGGGGACAATGATAATTGACATTAATGAAAATCCAATCAAAACATAGAAAAGCTAGGCGAATGGAAAAAATACAATCAGCAATTGGGAGATGCGGGACTAGTTTGGACAAGCTAGCGGTGACCATATGTGCTGGTAACAGTTGAAGAATTCATGCCTAACGGGAAAATGTCCGTGGCGAGGAGGAAAAGCATTAGATGTGACCATCTGAAAAGTCTTTGCTTGGTGATTACACATTCATTGTCTCTCCTGGTTTTAAAGTTATTGGTAGCAGCGAGCAGGTGCAGAAGAGGGGTGGAATGCTCTTGGTGTTGCTATGGCTGTAATAAATCAGCGTACGGTGTTCTAGTGGTGTTTTTGTGAAGAAAAACATTCCGGCCGCTCATTTTAGTTAATTAGTTATGGGAAAACTAGTAAATACACATGAAAACAAGTCTTACCTTTAGCAGAATTTTGCATTGAGAGTGTTTAAACAAGAGGGAAAAGTGTGAAAATGTTTATACACTTTCTCAGACAAGCATTAAGTGTGTAGTGAGGGGTTTTACAACTTTAAAGCATCTATAACAATTGTTAAAATAAATCTGGCTGCTTAGCCGTTCTCGCCTTTTGCATTTTTTTTATGTAACCCCCACGATTAACAAGGGACCACTGCATACGGCCAACAAGGCTGTGAGATCCTTAGGAAACAGTCAGCTGGTAGAACCTCGGGTCAGAACCAAACGGGGCGAAGCTGCTTTTAGCTGCTATGGATGGAATCGGCTTCCTCATGACCTCAAATGCGCCCCAACTCCAATTTTTAAATCAAAATTGAGAACTTTTCTGTATTTATCAGCCTTGTTTCTTATGCTGCACCTTCTGCACTGTAACTGTTCACCCTTTAACTTTGTCTTTTTTCTGATTCTTAAATCTGAACTGAATTTGTGTATTTTAATTGCGCTGTCTCATTATTTTATTGTTCGTGCTATTCTCGCAAACGGAAAGCACATTGAATTGCCTCTGTGTATGAAATGTGCTATGCAAAAAAAGCTGCCTTGCTTGATTGTCTGTGATTTAAAATTTGGGAATTTAATAGGCTGTGTGCCATAATCATCTTCATAACAAAGAAAGACTTAAAATATCTCGGTTTGCATGTAGCAAGTCCATCTCGCATATAAGTTTAAGGGTTTTAGGGTACTTTTTCATCTTGGTCAGATACCACATGCGCCTTACATCTTTTGTAAAGGCTGTTTTGACTGAATGCACCAAAGATGTAGATGACTTTCAGTTGTGTTTTGCATTTCTGTAGTCTCTAAATGAGCCAGAACGGGATCCAGAGCTTTTCCACAGCGCCAAATTTATCCTGTAATCACCGCCATTGTTTTCTTTCACAATAAAATGTTAATCTATGAAACTAAGTAATGGACTGATGGCAGGTGGCTAAATGTTCATTTAGTGATTCACTGAGAAAATAAATAACAGTGGACTAGCCTGTGACAAGAGCAGGAGGAATCATTTTTCAATCTCCTGCCACGCTTCATGGCGGGAGACGCTAGCGCTGAAAGCACAGATGAAATATTTGCTTCTGCTCTTTGTTTTAATATGAGAGAGGACCAGCTCTCTTGGATAAGGTAGTCTTTCATATTGACTTGTTTCGAAAAGGAGGGTCATGCACGGACTGAAGTAAAATTAAAGACACAAAATGCATATAAGAGATGTTTTTTGTAGTAAACGTGACTATTCAGGTGAGCCTGGGCCTTCTGAAACATGCAATACCATAAAAGCATTAACCGTTATGAGCTGAGTAAGCAATAAGGAGTGAATCTTGATCCTCATCATATAAAAACTCTTTCTGGGCACAAATTGTTGCTTCAGCCGCTCTCGTCTGTCACATAATCCAAGCAGAAGAGTTTGTAATCAGTCATCATTGTGTTGTGTGACACTGCGGCGTTCCTGATGAATGATCCCCTCGATGCCGTCTGATTGTTGAGGGCTCTTATTGAAGGGTTTTCTTTTATATTTATATTCATATTTATATCTGACTGTCCCGTGTTTCCACCGGGACTGCGGCAGGCTTTTTGAGAGGAGACTGGTAGCCGCTGCCATGAAGGTGTTGGCGAGGAAGAGGAGGAAGTAAAGAGGGGGGTGCAGAGCTAGAGATTTATGGCCTAGAGGGAGATTGATTAGTGCCGTCACTGGCCCTGATGTACGGTTGGCAGTCTCCTTCTCCCAACCCATCACATTTGCTCACACACACACACACACACATGGATCTATACAGTTCAGCTACACATACATCCAGATGCTGCTCAGGGCCCCGGGCCTTTGCTGACAGTCCCCCAGAGCTGTTGCATGCTAAGTTGTAGCAGACAGGCTGCTGTTTTCTCAGTGATACTTTTTTTCTGTCCATAGATAACACCATCAATCACCGCATACACACCGCCCTGGAAAGAATGAGCTGAGTGTTGCTATGTTGTGTGTGGTTCTGTGGGTTTGTTTTGAGGATGGCTTCACAGACAGGAGACGCGGTTGAATGGTTGTGTGGAGGTGCAGTTTGAAGCTGCAGAGTGACTGATCTGGACTGTGCTGCTCCGTGTCAACAGTGCTGCCCCGGTTGCAGGTGTGTGTTTATCATTCAGCACACAGAGCTGAGAGGCAGGCAGCTGTAGGCATGCTTTTCCAATTAAATCCCTGGTAGGAAACAGAGGACACGTAGCCCTCAGCTAGCCTCCAACCACCCGCCGGACACAGCCGCGAAGCTTTGACTCCGTATTAACTTTAACTTTCCTTATCTTTTTACATTTTCTTTTCTCTTTTTCTGACACAGGTTGGCCGCAGAACTCCCCCGGCTGTAGTATTGTGCCCACCTCGCCATGCTGGCCTGTCTGCAGAGGAGGCAGAACCCTCCGCCCCAGCACCCCATGTGTGCCAGCAAGACCTTGGAGCCACCGCAAGTCCTTGGACGGAAATGTAAGTGAGGAAGTGATGGCAAGCGGTTCGGTTTGCCCAAAGAGAAGCTGTGAGAGGGGCCTGTGTGTTTAATCTGCTGCTCGTTGTGAATGATGGGTGGTTAACCCTGAATGTGAAGCAAAGGAAAACAGAGTTTCCAGTTTCTATTGTTGTCACTTCTTCCCTCGCTGCCGTGTGGAATTCTAAACAGTTTTATTCACTTTGCATTCAGACCCCGGACCGCCGTGTTGTTTGGCTGCTTATTGTGAGGGAGGCTGTTTAACTGTGCTGATTGCGCAGTCGTGACAACAAAGCCGAACAGACACTGTTTAACGTGCCTCACTGGCCTCCGTGACCCTGAGGGTCTGTAAACATTTACAGTGTCTGGCCCTGGCCGTGCCCGCCTCGTGTAAAGGGTGGCAGCTGCTGCATTTGTTCCCCAAGCCACCGTCTTCTGTCCGCTCACAAAAACCATGTAAAGAGGACGGAGAAGAGCTGAAAACTGTCACAAACCTGACAAAAACCCTCCAGCTCTGACCAGTTTGGGATTAAAAAGAGCCGCAGCCATCAGGAAAGTGAATTTCCTCCAAACTTTTCTGGAGCTTTAAATAATCTCCTCCTTTTTTGACAGATTATTTTTCTCCGTGTTGAACTCTCCTTGGGCGTATAATAGCTTTTGTTTACATGGCGGACCTGTGAACTCTTTCAAGCTGATTAAAAATCATGCTGATGCAAAAGGGAGGCTCGAACCTGAGCTTACAGAAGCTTAGTGGGAAAAGTAGAGTCTCTGCTTCCTCATCCATCAGAGGAACGCTGCTTCAGACCTGGAAACAGCCCACTGAAAGGCTGCCAAGTGCACCTCTTAGAGCTGAAAAGATGACTGATTCATTCTCAGCTTGTTGGTGTTCAATTAGCTCCTTCTCAGCTTTAAACCACACTCCAGTTGTCTTTTAAAGAGGCCCACAACAACAAGGTGACTGTGCTCCCTCCGTCCTGAGAACAGCGTTGGTTAGCTCCATATGAAAGGGAGAGGAAACATGAGGGAGCAAGTTTCACCGGTGTTCGCTAATGAGGTTTCAGAGAAAGGTGAAGTGTGTGTGTGTGTGTGTGTGTGTGTGTGTGTGTGTGTGTGTTCAAAATAAAATTAGTAAAGGCAACGGTGAGAGGAAGGGAGAGAAATGGAGGAAATCCTCAGTAGTCCTCTTAATCGATTCCCCACTTCCAATTTCACAGGATTAGCCCACTTCCTCTCAAGGTCCTTTATGGAGGAGCAGCCAGTGGGAGTTAGGACTCAAATCAATAGAACCAGAACAGTCTCCCCCTTCCCTTTGCCCTCCTCCTTACTGACCCTCTCTACTCTACTGCCGCTCTACTTCTCCACCTGTTAAACCCTTTGATTGAAGGACTGTCACAGCTACCGAGTTGAGGTTCATAATGAGGATGTTTGGGCATAATAGCCTCCTTTCTGTCCTTGGATGGGGGAGGTGAGGGGGTGAGAGGGAGGGGGGCTGGTGTTGGATTTCCACCACTGCGCAGCACTTGGCCTCAATAAGGTGATTGTTCGTCCAGACCCAGAAGGGGTGCAGAGAAGCACACAGTGGGTCTGGCTTAGAACGTGGGCGAACTCAGGTCACCATGCTGAGCAGGTCCTCGTGGCTGATTGGTCGCGGCCCAGATTTTGCCAAAGTGGGAGGCGGTTGTAGGTAAGGTGACCTGGGCTCACAACAGGAGGCTGAAAAGAAGAATACAGCCTTCAAGTACAGATGGGCAGAGGTGAGGAAGGGGTGAGCTGTGTCATTTGCATCTCCTGTCTTTTACACTTTAGGGTGTGTGTGTGTGTGTGTGTGTGTGTGTGTGTGTGTGTGTGTGTGTGTGTGTGTGTGTGTGTGTGTGTGTGTGTGTGTGTGTGTGTGTGTGTGTGTGTGTGTGTGTGTGTGTGCGTGTGTGCGTGCGTGTGTGTGTGTGTGTGTGTGTCTGACACTCAGGTGGGAGAACAGTTGGGATGATGGGTTTTTTTAAAAACAGCCTGCATGCAGATGCTGAGTGGCTGCACAGTTCATTGATGCGACTCCCATTAAAAATCCCTCATACCCTCAATAAAAAAGGACTTAACTGGCTCTACCATCAGCTGGAAGCGCTCAGATCGGCTAGCCAGACAATCAATTTCCCCCGAGCGCGCAGAGCTTAGCAGGAGAAACGGGAGGCGGAGAGCGGGATGTTTCCATTATCACAGCCCGCTCTGTGTCTGGGCTTTAGGAGGGTGGGGTGATGCACTGAGGAGACGGGAGAGAAAGGAGGGAGCAGCGGAGGGAGATGGGGGGGAGGCAGACAAGTGGAGAAAAGACAGAAGCAGAAAGGGAGACAGAGAAGCTGGCTTTTCAGAAAAGCTATTGACCGCCTGCCCTTAAAAATATCATATTGGATTAGCCTCACAGGGGCAGCCTTTTGATTTTTTTCCCTTTGGCTGTAGAATTAAAAGGAGTGTAGAGCATTACTTGAATTATAAATCACAGGCACTTGCTTTCACTGCACCCAAATTCCACGCATATGTGGCTGCACTCTCCAGCACCAGCCCCTGTCATTTTTAATTAAATCCCCCCCTTCCCAATGGGTGACATTTGCAGCTCTCTCCCCCCTCCTTCGTCCTCCTCTCCACATCTCTATACCACTGCCCTAGATGGAGACATGAAAGGCAGAGATGGCAGCGGAGCCAGGGCTTCTCATAGTGTTGTGCCCCAGAGAGAGGGCACCCATCCAGACAGATGAGAGAGAAAGGCCCTGCAGGGACAGAGGGGGTGAATGGATGCCACTGACCTCAGCCAGCGGCAACCTCACCCATCCCTCCCTGTGATTGTCATCCTCCGGTGTGTGCCAGAAGCTCCAGGAAGCAGGGGTGAAGTTTAAAGCTTTTCCTCCTGCAGGGGAAAAGAGAGGTGCAGTGGTCCAGTGATGAGTAACACTGAGGTGGCTGGACAGGAAGGCCCACCAGCCCCCCACCCTCACCTCCACGCTTTCCTCTTCTTGGCCCAGACAGCAATTACTCCGCCACATGTCAGCTAAAGAATAACAGGTCCAGAATCCTCCACTTGATGGGGATATTTCTGCCTGGTTATTTTTTCAAATTTCTGCAGGTTTTCATTTGTTTAATTCCTCAGCATCTGTGCCTGGGTGACACTTCCTAAGCAGGCAACTGTCACCCTGTGTGTGCGTGTGCGTGTGTGCGTGTGTGTGTGTGTGTGTGTGTGTGTGTGTGTGTGTGTGTGTGTGTGTGTGTGTGTGTGTGTGTGTGTGTGTGTGTGTGTGTGTGTGGTCACCCAGGCTTATTGTAGATCCTGCCCCCTGTTAACCACACAGTTCACTGCCTGCACCCACATGTGTCCTGTGATTAGGTCAAACTTCAGGCTCTCTTCTGGTGATTTGGCATATTTTAAAAAAATGATCACGATAACATCAATAAATTAAATAAAAACATGAGATATTTCACATTTTATAACTAAAACCACATTAAAGTCTAATTCCAAAAATGTATTTCGTGACCACGTGAAATTCCGTTTTAATCATCTGGGGTGTGGATGAGAATTTGATCCCAAATCTGCCTTGTAGTGCAGACATGTGCACACACACACACACTAACACACCTGTGGCCATAACCCTCTGTGACAACAGCCCTGGAGGCCAAGAGTGCCAATCAGCCAGGTGTAAATGAAAATTCCCACGGAGCCTGATATCCCAGGTTCATTCCATGTCAGGCCGGGTTCAGCCCTCCTCCGGCTTGATCGACAGAGACAACTTGGCCTTGTCACACTCAGCCTCAGGACATGACATGGAGGTTCACCAGGGAATTGTAGTTTTCCTAATAGCCCTTGCCTTTGCAGGCTGAGCTGCCAGAGCCATTAGTTTGCTTTGCTTTTAGCTGCTTCTCCTTTTAAACCGCCGCGCCATCGAGAGGTAATGTGCTCAGGTAATGACCTCCAGCCACTGTTGTCTGAGACAGTGTGAGACATGACAGTGGAATTAGCTGCTCCTATCCAATTGCAGCACCCCACTTCAATGGCTGCTGTCTGGGGGGGAAAAAACTACATTTAGGATAGTGGGAGATTTTTTTCAGTTGAATATTTAAGTATGGTCACATGCAACTGCAGCAGAAATAACAACTTTACCCTGATTGCCTCAGCACCAGTGAGGTGGGGGCATAAAGTGGAGCAGGGCGAGAAGGAATGGATATGGTGAGGGAGAGCGAATCTGCATGCACTTGACCTTTTCCCACTGATTGAACCGCCTCATTTCTGACTCCCATTTGGAATTCCACAGGAGGCCCACTGAAGCTGTCATTACTCCCCTCACTGCAGAAGGGAAGCTGAGGTCAGGAGGTTTTTATGCTAAAAGGTGATTGATGGGTATCTATGGTGGCCATCACCCTCTTTATGGATGCCCACTTGTGCAGTTTCTCTGGAGGGATTGCTGCGTAGCCGCCACACGGAATGCATCATAAAGTTTTAATCAGATTTCCAGCTTGTGAAATTCCGAGTTTTGCTTTATTTCACGGAAACAGCCATGTGATATGGGCTGTATTAATCTTACCTCATGCACTCCACCATCTCTCCTGTCACGTTGGCGTCTCAGCGCTGGCACACAGAGAGTCATTTCCGGCTGATGGCGTCCCACAGCGCCATTCCTTCCCTCTGCCCTCTGCCTTCTGGTGCGAGCACAGGGGGCCGAGCAATCTTATTGCCTTGAGAGGTGAGCTTGAGGAAGAGGAGCTCTGTTGTAGTTTTGGTCACAGCAGGACTTGGGTTCAAAACCAGGCTCCTCGCTCCAAAGTGAGCTGGCATTTGGATATCCCAGGTGCAAGGCTTCACCGCCCTCTGTCGTCTCCTGCCAGAATGTGGGGGCGTTTTGGAGGAGCAAGAGGATGGAGACAGTCTGTGGTCTCTTGCTGTCCCACAGGAAATGACATGTAGTTTGTGTTTTTACAGAGCCAAGACCTATACGGTCTGATCATGAGAGGCGATGAAAAAGTGTCTGATGTATGATTCAGTGTTTTTCCACACATTTACTCTGTCCAGATGGTCTAAAGGAGAGGTCGTGTTTAGAAAGAATAACGTACATGCTCAGTAGCTAATTCATTGTACAATTTTAAACTAAAATATTGATATTTTTTACATCAATTAGGGTTCAAATCAATAATCTTGCTTTCTGAAATGTATTAGATTCTACAGTTATGTAAGGACAAAGCAATAAAAGACTTTTTTATACCCTGAAGCAAATCCGGTTGAGGATTCTTCTGTTTGTGACAAAGGGTATTCAGGCTGTTTGGTTTAGAGTTGGGGTTATGGCAACACAAATCAACCTGAAAAGTCTTAAAACAAGACAAAAGAGGCAGCTGCAACAAGTCTAAAGGTGAAAAAAGGATAAGAAAATATGTTTTGTAGAAGATAAAGGTAAACCAGGTGGTGGAATAATCCAAGTGAATGATGATGAACTTTAAAGGAGTGGTTTACTTGTTTAAATTGGCAGTGGTCTCTCGTAGGAATGAAGTAGGAAAAAAATCATTCTCGGGGGAAAGAAGTATACTGTTGGTGCACCATTTCTCAGATTTAAAGGTTGCTTATGTTTCAGGAAGTAGAAGTTAGCTAGAGGAGTGATGAGCAGAACACGGCAGGTTTTGGAGTTTTATTTTCCAATACTGGGACACCTCATCTCTAATTGGCTAACAGCAACGCTACTGCTGACTTGGTTTGCTTTGATGTTTTATCTCCACAACTAACACAAGCCTGGAGAAGTTTTGCTGTGTGGTGGAGTTGCTAATGCTAGCGGTTAACTTCTAATAGCCGAGGAAGATGTTTTCTGGATGCTAAACCAACAACAGCCTTCCCCGTCGTGAGTCAAGATGGTTGAGTCCATGAATGTTAATTTTAGGGGACAGCAGTAGCTCAGGAGGTAGAGCAGGTTGTCCAGGAATTGGAAGGTTGCAGGTTCGATCCCGGCTCCGACCAGAGAATTCTGTTGTTGTGTCCGTGGGCAAGACACTTAACCCCCCTTGCCTGCTGGTGGTGGTCAGAGGGACTGGTGGTGCCAGTGTTTGGCAGCCTCGCCTCTGTCAGTGCGCCCCAGGGCAGCTGTGGCTACAATGTAGCTCATCCACACCAGCGAGTGAATGTGTGTGTGTGAATGATTGTGTTGTGAAGCACCTTGGGGGGTTGTAGAACCCTAAGAATGTGCTATACAAATACAGGCCATTTACCATTTAAATGTGATATTGATCTGACTGACTTTTCCAATCTGAAAGTTTTCCCATCTATTTCCAGTCATTGACTAATGCAGGAAATAGGGGTAGAAGACCATTTTCACGTTCAGCCAATCATATTAAAAAAAAAACAAGTAAAAATGGTTTCTCAGTGAACCTGACCTTTTAAAGTATGTCCCTTTCTTTGGTATTTCAATCTTCGTCATTAGTGCAGAGGGTTTGGCAGAGAAAAAATGAGTGCAAACTGACCACAGCACAATGTTCACTTCATAGCTCCCAGGGGACATTTAACTATAGTTTCTGCGGTTTGCTGTTCAGCTGCATTCTTATGAAGGGAATATCCACGTGCACTGACTGTGTCATCGTTTTAGGTTAAAGGTTTGTCTGTTCTTAAACGCTTTCCTCCTATTTCTGATGGCGCTCATGGCCACATGCCCAGTGCACAAACTCCGGCTAAGGAGAACCCAAAAGAGTTGAGCTAGATTTAAAAAGTCATCATCAGCCCTCAAAGGCTAATTTTAAAAGCTGTTTGGAACATTGCTGATCTTATGAGAGATGTGAAAACAGCAGAAGTATCTAAAGATTTGATGATTTTCCCCTCAAACTTTAAATGGAACTAGAAAGCATCAAATCCAGTCGATCACCACAGACTCATTATGACACCAGTTTCGGCTTCAAGCGGTGATTAAAAATAAAACATTCTGCTTCCATTAAAACCCCACCTCACTGACATTAAATCTTTCAAAATATTGTTTCATCTCACAGAAAATGAACCCTTTCATGTGTCCCCGGATCCTCTTCATCATCTTTCCTTTTCTCTCATCTTCTCCCCTCCACTCGTTGGCATGTGTTCTGCAGTGAAGTGCCTTGTTGTCTGTGCGGTGTTAAATATTAATTGGGAATCAGTGGAGGACTTGTCTCCTAAATGATAGAACAGAAGGGCCTAGGCTTGCCTCAGGCAGCCTGCAGGCGCCTTTCTTCGTCCATTTACCTGCAGGCCTGCGCACCAGCACTTCCTCCGGTCTGACAGGCCTGCCCAGGCGCCTCCAGCCTCCCCTCATCTTTCCCTCTCTCCCCCTTTTTCCTCCTCCTCCTCCTCCTCCTCTTCTTTCTGCACTGGTTCCTCTCCTTATCTCTCTCTGCTTGCTATCTCCACCTCTGGGATCTTTTACTCCAAACCTGCATGTGTTTGTTTTGTTGCTGTGTCCATTCGAGTTTGTGCATGGCTGAGAGCAATGCTAGCTCTTGGCTCTACAAGGTTCCCTTTGAGAAAGTAGTATCACAGCATGGCATATTCTCCTAAAGACAGGACGAGGAGGGCTTGGCAGAAGTGTTCCAGATCAGGATTTTTTTTTTCTTGGCTTTCTTTTTGTGGTTTCTTCTCTTGTTTCCTTTTGCTGATGTTTCCACATAACAGACCTCACAGTTTGTCCCCTCTGAGCCTCGCGCTCCTCCTCTCTATCAGCCTTCTCATCTGGTGAGTTGCACAGAGACAAAACAACTGGCACCAGCGGCTTGTTTAATGCACTGGCTAGTTGTGACTTGTGGCTGACCTGTGTGGATGGAGCTAATGAAGCTGAGATTTGTTTTTGAAAATCAAACCAGCCCCCCCTGATTTAGTTTCAGCGTGTATCTGTTAAAGCAGGGCTTGTGAAACGGTTGGCTTGGGGGGCATTGTGAAGTGGCAGATGTAAAATGAAATGGCGCAGATGAAGGAGGGGAGGGCAGCAGAGAGGCAGGGATATAAATGGAGGCGAGTAGGTGGTGGTGTTGACTTTGATGCCACAGGAATGAGTTCAACGGCTCTTGAGCCCAGGCCTAATCGCACATGACAGTATCGGCCGGTGTGCCAGTTGCTATGCATAACCACCCCGCTGCTTGTGCTGACTCGAGCTATTTGCTGATAAAGCTCTGCTTTCTAGACCATGCTGTTTGCACAGTGAGGGTGGCCCAGGCAGGCCAGAGGGCTACGGCATCACAGGCGACTCAAAAACAAGAGGCTACATATCCAAAACCTTTACAGACCTATGCACCATATTATAGATGCGGTGACCCTTTTCTGATATAAAGTTGCTAATCTTTTGTGATTTATGTGTCCCTTTAGCCCCTCCTTGGGCCTCCGCAGCAAAAGGAATCATTTACACGAACCTTGAGCGTCGGTTAAATACGTAGGCATGAATACATAGATGTGCCATTGGACACTACAGAGCGTAACAGTGTCACCGTCATATTGGGTGGGTTCCTCACTCTCCAAACCCAACTGAAGTCGAGGCAGGGTATAGGCAACTATGCCCTTTTGTTGTGCAGGTTACAGTTGCAACAATCAGTGCATTATTGAAACCAGATCACGTGGGATTACTATGGACTGAAAAAGCATAATAAAACACCTTCCTCAATAGAAATAAATGCACTGGGGGCAAATGGGAACCTCTCCAAGATGGCGACCCGCTGCTACCCCAGCTCCAATAAGTGGCGCCATTACACGTTGCGTCTACATATATGATGTCTGTGGTTTAGCACACCAGCCTAGCTTGAATGCTAACTCGACCTGCAGCTGAATTAATGTCAGTTTGTAAACTTCAAGCTAACTAACTAAGCTAAGAGAAGGGAGAGGAATGAAAAAGGATTCATCTTTTGTGTGTTGGAGCTAAGCGTAGTGTTCAACCTTACTCTACATTGGGAGATTGTTTTAGCCTGTAGCGTTAGCAGGGGTGTGCTAGCATCACAAATGCTAGATTCCTGCCAGTTTTAGATGTTTCCTTCCTTGAACTCTGCAGCTTTGATTGAAATGAGTGAATAGCAGCTCCTGCAGAACACATGGAGTCAGAGGAGATAATTCAGTAGTTAGAATCAAGTGTGTCTGAGCAGGAACTCATAAAAAAACATTCATTTTCTGTTAGCGCTACAAGGCTATTTGTGTACGAATGCTCGTTATAAAGTGTGGCTTTAAAAAAAAGTAGAGGAGGCATCTTAGTTTCTATTAGTTTAAATTTCTACTTTACATTCTTCATGTTGAATAATTAAAAGCGCTTGGTGAAACTCCAAATGAGTTTTTATTGGAATTACATTTTTGTTGTTGACCATTGTGGAAACAAACACACAGCTTGCTGTTTTGTTTGTCCATTTTGTTTATGAAGTGCATCAATAGTATGAGGTAAACATGTTGCCCCAGTTTGTTTGTTGTTTGCATCGGCGTCCTACAAAAGGCCTGACATGGCGGCTGCTGCTGGCCTGCATTCCGTTGTGGCTCAGGGAGGACATAAACGGCCCACTGGTGATGTGTTTGCCAGACTCAGTCAGATCATTAGTAATTAGCACGAGCGGTGATCTCCTCTGTCTGGTTCACGTCTTTGCAGGCTAACGTTTCTCACTAAACATCCAGGACAATGAGATGTCTGCCTGATTACATCTCTCTCTCTCTCTTTTGTCGTTTCATGAGTTATGTTTACAAATGTCGTGCTGATAATTATGTTTTATTTCTGCTGACAGGCTGTTGGTCCGCTCTGGTGCTGTCAGAGGTGTTAATGGGGCAGGAATGCAGGACAAGTGCTTTCCCACACTCTTAGTTTTCCTCTGCCAGGCGCATTCGAGATGAGGCTCTGGGCCGGCTGGGCTCTGCTAATGCAGCCCGAGCACAGACAAATGGAAAGTGACACTTGTGTGTGTAGAATGGTATTTGTGGTGACGCTTTGACTACAGATAATAAAGTGTTTGCCCTGAGGTGATTTCGCCCTGCGAGCACCCCAGATGAAACTCACTTACTCAGAGAGGGAGACGGAAGAGACAGAGAGGGAGGACGAGAAGACAGTAGGGGGTGAAGAAAGACAAGAGCAGGGAGGAATACACCAAGGGAGGAGGTGGTGGAGATGGTAAACAAAACAAAAAAAGATCCAGAGATGTGGAGATTCAGCTGGTTGTTTATGTTGATGCTGTAGGGATCAGAGCGGCGAAATGTAGCTGCTTAGTCTGCGGTGTGTTTACCTTATTTAAAGAAAGGGTTACATTTTTAAACAGGAATAAACATATTAACTGTATGAATTCACAGATGCATGCAATTAAACAAAAAATGGTTATTTATGTGACTAAAATAGGAACGTAAGAGTGTGTGTGTGTGTGTGTGTGTGTGTGTGTGTGTGTGTGTGTGTGTGTGTGTGTGTGTGTGTGTGTGTGTGTGTGTGTGTGTGTGTGTGTGTGTGTGTGTGTGTGTGTGTGTGACTACCAGGCCATCTGTACAGAGGAGTCCTTCAGGATCAATCAGTTCTCAGTAATTTCCTCCACAGCCCGTAAAAGCCAGGTCTGTCTGGAAGGAGCATGAAGCTGCCACATCAAACCAGCTAATTAATTTTCATTGCTGGTTTCAGTTGCATCTGGCTTCGGAGATAAATCCTAACGAGGAAATGTAAACATGACGGTGTCCTTGCAGCGTAATATTTGCACTTTTCTTCAATCGAAACCTTTAGAGTTGAAACCTAATTAGCAGTTGTGATTTGAAACCATGTCCACCGTCTCTGTTCACGTGTAAGAAACTGTAAAAGTTCAGGAAGTGAAAACAGATTGTTTTTTCTTTTCTTCCTTGCTGCTTCGTTCTCATGTTATCTCTACCCGTGGACCTTATCTCACTCTCGGTCTACTCTATTAACCACACACGTGTACTTCTTCAGTGCAGGCCAGCTAAATGACCTCATGCTGCAGCGTCTGAGAGCAGGACGCCCAAATTAGGCTCCCAGGTTGAACTTCTTCCATCTGCTTGTGCAGAAAATAGATTCAATCTGGGATGAGATTGGCTTTAATGAAACGAAAGATTAGATGTGAGTTTTTGTCCAAGTTTCTTTTTGAATCTACTTTAATGAATAAATCCATTTTTGAAGCTGTGCCATGCATGTGCCTGTGAAGGATCAGTGTGCAGATTGCTTTAACGTTCTCATTATCCTCTTTGCTATTTGGGAAACATGTTGGCAGGTTAGAAGCCCCATGATGGGAGGCACGCCCTGTCCAGCTTCTCCTTTTATTTGGGCTACACAGCTCTTCACTTACTTAGAACAGTCACTTAATTCTGTTTTTGTCTTTCAGACAAAGCAGTAAAATAGGTTTGAGAAGTGGAAAATTGACTATTTTTCTCCAAACAATGTTTTAAAATTACAATCAATGAGCGAGGATCTGGAGAGGAACGTGAGGAGAACATTCAGCCTCACTAAAGATGATTACAACAACAAAAGCAGCCGCTGAATTCAGAAAACTATCCTCGGAGAAATGACAGCAGTTTGATTTTTATCGTTGTAATTATGGAAAGCAAAGGCAAATAATTGCCTGATATATATAGTTTTTAGTGTTCCTGTTTTGTTGTTGCACAGAAAAATCAACCTTGAGACGAACAGAGGGAGATGAATGTTCCTGAAAAGGGCTTTTCTGATATCAAGCGAGCAGCAGGGTTCCCCTTTCCCTTCGCGTGCACTTGAATTGATTAGTACTTTGGTTGAGGGCATATTCAACATGTCTGCCCCCTGCGAGGCTGCTCAACCCTGTTGATGACTGGCTCATGCATGCGCTTCCTCTGCTCCTCAGGAAGCTCATGTGGGGGGGAAACCAAGGCTTTGATTGACTGGCGGCCGGGTCTGCGGGACGCCTCTATTATTGTCATTCCTACCTTGGCAGAGGGGCGGAGGTCTGCGTCCAGGGGGTCTGGCCCACGGCTCCTGCTTTGTGTGCCCAATAGTCAATTAGAGGCAGCGCACTGCCGGAGACGAGGGAGATGCAGGGTTAATTGCAGAGGACCAAACAGCTGGCTCTATCAGGGCCCATTGTGTTTGCAGCAGTTGTCACGGCAATTGAGGCCTGGTTGTAATCGCTGACTAATCAGCCCTGTGCCAGATGACACCTCCATTAGCACAAGGCAGGTATTGTTCAGGACGCCGGGCTCCTTCTGCCCCTCCTTCTAGAACATTGTTTTTGCGTCCAGCCAGCAGAGGCTGGGAGAACATCGTGTCATGGAGCTTGATTCTGTCTGCTGAAAGGTAAACAGCCACAACAGCCTTGTCCTGACATGCCAGCCTTTTCCCACCCTGATGGATGGTGGCGTGAAGGATTTGATTACTGGTTTAGCCATCAGTTATTAATTTGAACACAATTATTACAGTCAAGGAAATGGACAAACTGCCTATTAGTTATGAAATGTCTGTAGAAAGCATTCCCACTGCCTGCTATGGTGGTCCAAAACACATGATCTCAACTCTTATCAGATCCTGTGCTCCATGCAATTTCCAAAAACAAATATAAATATATTCCTGTAAAAAAAATCCATTAAAGGGGAAGTATGGTGAGAGCATTGAGGAATTATCCAACAGTGATTGTCTTTTTCAGGGAAAACCACTTCCAGTGAGTGTTGTGGAGGCTAAAGAAAAGCTAACCCTCTAGTTTTTGTTTAACCTTCTGATAACGTCTGCCTCCGTCCGTGTCCCTATCCTCCTCACAGCCGGCTCAGACTTGTTTGGATAAAGTTAATGTGTGTGTTACGCGCTCGTTCTGTGAAAACCTAATTACAGTTCCTCTCTCTTCATCTAAACAAGCGCTCTTCTCCCATCCTCGCTCGTGGTCAGAAGGGATCAGAGCTCGCCGTGAGAGGAGATGTGTTGGAAAACCCTGAGGGCTTTTTGATGTTTCACAGCATTTCCTCCTCTAATAAGAAGAAACGTCTCCAACCAGCTCATAATCTTGGAACACTTGGAAGACTAATAAATGGGCATTCCAGGAAGTTCTTTGAAACTTTTACCTTATTAATTTAAACCTCTAATAAAAATGCAAAACATTCTCATGGTTCTATGGATTTGGTGCTGCTCCCTCACACAGCCCACATCTTCTCCTCCTTTCTCTCCCCATCTGCTGCTAACTCACCTGACGCCCCGCTCTCACGCTCTTTCTTTCTTGCCCCGTTTCTTGTGATCAACACAATTTGACCTCTCACTTAGAAGAAGTGCACAGAATTTAATGGATTTTTTACAGTCTAATTTAACCAGTTCTCCCTTTATTGCTGTTTTGTACCCAGCGGACCTCATCTTTACCAGGCCGCCACACACACACACACACACACACACACACACACACACACACACACACACACACACACACACACTTCACTACCTCCTCAACCCTCGCACCAAGAAAATTAGTTCATCAGAATTCAAAATGTACTGCCGGCTAATTAAAGGAGTGTTAATTGAGTGTTCAGAATTGGGTACCCCCTTAACTAAATGCACAAAGATATGCACGCGCACACACACACACACACACACACACACATGCAATCACAGTGGCAGCACCGGGTGCACCAAGGACGTTGCGCTTGGGGAGTTTCATGCCAATCAAAAATGAGAAGAAAGACGAGCGCTCATCTTCCTAAGAAAAATGGGATTTTTAGATCACATCGTGGCCTATCACAGCTCCGTCCGGCTCTGTGCTGCCATGTTATCCAATCGCTGCTTTACTATCTGTGTCTGACCGCTGGAGAGTGTTACGCTGCTTAAATAGTCTCTCTCTCTCTCTCTCTCTCTCTCTCTCTCTCTCTCTCTCTCTCTCTCTGTCTCTGTCTCTGTCTCTCTCTCTCTCTCTCTCTCTCTCCATGTGCATTGTGCTAATGAGGGGTGGCATTTAGAGATGTGCTGCTCTGACACATGGGCATTGTGTGCCAGGCTCTGGGTGATTAAGGACGAAGGTCAACCCATTAATTGCCTCCCTGCCATCCCCGCTCCCCGGCGCGTGATCTCTAACGACTAATGCATGTTTGCCTGAGCTTTTATCTAATCTCCAGAGCGGTTCAATCATGCTTGGCTTGTTTATATTTCTTTCATATGAAAGTTTCTTGTTTTGTTTTTCTCTTCATACTCATCGTGAGCAGCGGCGCTCGCCCAGGTTTCTCTGTTAATTTACCGTAAGCTGTTTCATGTGCTTCCGAGTGCACGTAGCCTCCTGCTCAAAAGAAGGGAAAAGCATATTCTCCCATCCCCGGGGGAAATAATTAATCCTTACAAGGCTGTCGCATGTTGAAGTGAAGCGAGTGTGAAGCATTTAGCCCAGGAGGCATCGCAGGCTGTCGCCCGCACAGGCACCTGTTGTTGTCCCTGCCCTACATTTCATGAGAGAGCACTGAGCAGAGGATAACAACATGCTTCACTGATGGCAAATAAAACACACAAAGCAGATGCATATCTGTGTGTGTGTGTGCATGTGTGGATTTGAATATCTACGCACTCCCTTTTGCCTGTTTTCATACATTATCTTTGCATGCACGACCAAGCTAGAGAGTTTGTACAGGTGCAGAGAACCCAACTCCTTCTGAAAGCTGAGGACTCACACAAATGCTGGCTGCCTCTGAGGGTGTTTATCGGCCAGCACCATCTGTATGCTGCCGCTCATTGCTATGATCTACTGCAGCCTGAACCAATAAGTCACAGAGTGCCCGTCTAGAAAGAGACACTCCTTTAACCTCCCTGTCTTCTCTTATAGACTTAAAGCTCTGGAGGAGAGAGATGTGCGAGCCCTGCACATCAAACACTGTCTATAGCAGCTTGTGTGTGAGAGTGAAATGTTCTTTGGTTTGTGGCCATACTTACTGTAATCAACTTTGCTATAAAATTCCTACCGTGGAACTTTTTAAAGAGGAAGCCGGAATCAGAAGCATCCAGATGCTCATTTGCCTCCTCCTCCTCCACTTCTTCCTTTATGCTGTGGGCTCTAATAACCGGAAGCCTTTGTGGAGCTGAGATGGGTTTTGTAGGCCTGAAAGGCCTCTAATCCCTGTGGCCTGTGAAGTGTGAAGCCCTTTGATGCCAGGTCGGTGTGCCAAAGGCTCTGCCTATTGACAAACAAGGGCCAAGCTGGAAAAAAGATGGAGGGAGAGGGCTGTCTTCTCTTTCTCAGAAGAAACACAGGCAGAGGCATGAAAAATATAGGGCTCAGTCAGTGAGAAGGAATAGAATTAGCTACCCTTTAATGAATTTCCTGGCTTTTTTATGTTTTTTTTTTCTTCATGTGGCAGTAATTAGGTGGAATGATGGGCATATTGCAGCTGGGGGCTTGTAGGGCGGCCCTTGATATGCCTGAAAGCCAAGTATCTCTCCTCATTTAGACCATGTGATGATCAAAGATGTTTTTTTTTCTTTTTTGCCCTCATGTAAAGAAGATCAGAAAAAAATGCTACCATTCCATTTGCATGTGGACCTGCAATGTGCTTTGAAATGTGCATGTTTTTCTCTTCTGAGCAAATGAAATAAGTCTTCTGTCAGTTTTCCACCGCTAGTCAGAACATCAAAGCAAATGACAGCGCAGTCATGAGGGAAGCCGGGCTCTGCCTCGCTGAGGTTGGTTAGATCTCAGATAGGTTGGTCTGCCACGCTCACACCAGCCCATTAGGGCGTCACCCAATTCTGATTGAAGCCAAGTCTCTGATGCCAGCTTGTTTTTATAAATTCAAAGTGAAATTTGAAGTGTAGGGCTTCTGATTTAAAATGTGCGTTGTCCACTGGAGGAACAAACCTGCTAAATTTAGCTTGGGATGTGCACAGTCTCGCCCTTCTGCTTTTAAATTCCTCATTCATTTCCTTTACGATATGGATCTTGTAGATTTAATCATTTTCACAGTCTGGAAACCCAAAGGGTTGTTGAAATGAACTTCCCATGATATCCATAATAGGAGCAAAGAAATGAGAATGGTGACTACTTGGCTGTGGAGTTTCTTTAAAATGATTTTGCAATTGGAAAGGAAATGGAGTGCGTCCCAGTCACTTGCTGCATCCGGCAGACGCTCCTTAGGAAGTCGGGATGCTTGCTTGCAGCACAACCATGGCAGTGAGTTGTTGGGGAACATTTTTTAGCTTTTGCATCAAAATGTCATTTTTGAGGAGGTTGCAAGTCATTCGTGGCAGCTGATGTATTGTTTGTAAATTGAGTTATTTTGCCAGCCCCCACGTATATATATATTTTGTTACATTGAGCTAAGTAGCCATGAAATTGCCTGAATAATGTCGTTTAAATCCAATCTCACCACGGCCCGTCACCTCCATACCCAAGCACCAAAACAATGATACATGGTGGGCTTTTTAGAAATAGCATTTTTTCCTGTTTGCCACCTCATTTTACAGTGGCCAAGTGTTGGCTCATTGACTGAGAGATGTTAGTCTTACTCTTTACCTTCAGTGGTGGATTGAAATGATTGAAATGAGTTTGGGAATTGGCGTGGAACAGAAAAAAAATACAAATATTTACATGCATGCATTTTTAATGCAAAACTCGTGGGGTTTGCATGTATTTGCCTTTTTCAGTTTCAGTATTTATGTTCATACGATTAAAATGACGCAGGGCAGTTTCCTGCTCCTCCTCCCTACTGGTTGAAAGTGGAACTACAACTGTCGTAAACAACCCTGCTGCAGCCTGCTGTATAGCTAGTGCTAACAATGCGCTAACACTATGAGCCAACTAATACAAAAATAATCCATGAAGTAAAAAGATCCACACTGTTCGACAAGTCCAGTAGCAACAAAGCCAGTCCGTGATTTTGCAGTCTCCTTACTCCCTCAAGCTAGTGTAGGCCGCGCCAATGTTCATGTGGTTCTAGCTCTTTGCTTCACCACCAAAGACGTTTCTCCCTTATTTTTTTTCCAGGCTCTACCATGATGCCAACAGAAAAAGAAAATTTCAGTTTCTTCTTCTTGTGCTTTTAATTGACAATCGGTGAACTGAAAAAGCTAACTGCTAGCATTTCAGCTAACAGCCGTAAAGCAGGTAAAATGCACCCCCTAGGACACCTACCTGCTCAACAAAACTATCAAGTGTGGTTTTTGGTCAGTAGAGGGCTGCAGAGTGGTGTCAAGAAGGAAACTGGTCAAGTTTCTAATCCAACAATCACTGAGATCAATGTTAAAGCTCTAGCTTAAAGGTTAAAAAACTATCTATTGTTACTTTAAATTGGACGTATTTATTTTTTCATCATGAAAGCTAACTTGTCGTTTTGCTTTATTTAGATAATGAAGCCTTAACTTATGCCTGTTTTTTACATTTTGGTCAAATATTTAGTTTAAGACTTTTCCAAATTAACTTTTCTTTCAGAATATTTACCTCAACCAAGTTAGTAAGATTTAATTTGTAATTTTCAGGTGGTGGGGTGGAGGCAGTGTGGAGGTGGGGCCCATTTCTTAGTACTCCTGGACTAAATAAATGTGGAAATTTAGTGGCCAAGGGTAAGACCCAATAAGTGATACCACTTATAAATCTCAAATGTGCCACTGCAATTAAACAAGCTTTTATCCCCTCCCCTCCTTCCCTCCATGCCTGGTACCAAGGCTAACCCAATTCAATGCTGAAGAGAGTCCGAATTAATTTCACAAAGCACTGATTTAACAGCGCCGGAGGTACCCGGCTTTGACAGAATGAGTTTTTAAAAAGATTCATTTGTCTAGGGATGTACATCCACAGGAGGGAGTGAAAATGAGATGGAAAGAAAGCTGAAATGGAGGAGGGGTGTGATGGAACATAAATGAATACCAGTTCTCATTTACAGCTTTAAAACTATCTTTGGGTTGTTCTGAAGTGTAGGCATAGTTTTTTTTTTTTTTTTTTTTTTACTTCAGGTCTTTGTAATAAAAATATTTTTAAATTATGTTTGAGTGGAGTCTCAAGTTCAGCTCAGATTCAGGGTTCTTTTACGATTCATAAAACAAGCTGAGCATCAAATGTCTTACAGCCTTTTTGGTGTTCTGTGGTTTATAAATTAGCTTAATCTGAGATCTCACAACCGCCCACTTTCAATAATAAAAACACAAATGAGGGTTTAGTCAGGAGCAGCTATGGACTAAAAAAGCAAGCTTTTTTAGGAAAACGTTTCTGAATAAAGAATCAAAAGAACAGCTGTGCAGAACATCATTACATCTGAGAGGCAGTGGCTGCATTTAGTTTTATCAGTTTTATTTTATTATTTTTTTACTTTCATGTAAAGCAACGCTCATGTTTCCCTGCTTCTCCATCCTACTGATTGAAAGCGGAATTACAACTGTCGTAAACAACCCTGCCGCAGCTTGCCAAGCCATTAAGTACAAAATCTACATTGTTGCAACAAAGCCAGGTCACCATCAGTTCGTGATTTCAACCCAAGTGTCCTCCATAACTTAAGCTCCCTCAAACGAATCCAGACAGGGTTGATGTTCACTCTGGCTTTAGCTCTTTGCTTTACCTCCAGAGACATAACACTTTTACTTCCAGGTTTTGCCATGATGCCCACAAGAAAAGCAAAGTTCATGTTTGAATTCTTGTGCTTTTTATCGATTGTTGGTGAACTGAAAAAGCAAAATGCTAGCTAGCCTTTACATTAGCTACTGGCAGAGGAAATGGCAAATATTCATAAAGCAGGTGGCAAGCTCCACCTAGAGAACCTTCCCGTCCCAAAAATTGTTGAAGTTTTGTTTGTGGTCAGTGGAGGGCTGCAGAGTAGTGTCCAATATAAAGTTGGTAAAGTTTCTACCTCAAGAATCACTAAAATCTCTTTAAAAGCAATAGTTTTAAGTATTAAGAACTCTTTAGTGTTGTTCTGTAACTGAGGTGTCTGTTATATTATTTATATTTTGAGGTTACAACCGTACACTTTACACTTAAAATGCTGTTTATTGCAAAGAACTGATGGATCTGGTTTCGTCACAGGCTTCTTTGATAATGATGCAAGTTAAATCCAGGTCAATAGTTGTACATTCAACCTTTTGTGATTTTAAATCATGTATGTTTATTTTACTCATGCTCTTCCTTCTGTTTGTCTTTCAGGTGACCTGCTGGTGCCCACACACACCCCGCGCTACCCAACTGCGGCAGAACTCGATGCTTACGCTCAGAAGACTGCCAACAGCCCACTTTCCATCAAGATCTTCCCCACCAACATCAGGGTTCCCCAGCACAAGCACCTTAACCGGACTGTGAATGGATATGACACCACAGGGCAGCGCTACAGTCCTTACCCGCATCTTCACACAGTGGGGTACCAGGGTCTCCTTGCTATTGTCAAGGCCTCATCATCATCGTCATCATCCTCCACTTTTGGACCTTCAAAGAGTGTTCTCAAGAATGCAGAAGGTAGACGGACTAAGCTCTCTCCAGCCCACATAGCTGTTGCTCCATACCCACCTCCAAGTAATAGCACTTTAGCCAGTTGTCATGGCCAAATGGTATACCACACTGGGCCCTCAAAGCCCCCAGACGGCCCTGGGTTGTCGGTTCCTCCAAATGTCACTGTCGCCGGCTCTGTGATTCCTGTAACAGGGGGCCGAGGCCTAGCCCTGCCTGCACAGTCCAACCTCCCCTCCATCCAGAGTATCATCTACCAGATCAACCAGCACTGCCAGGCCCAGGCACTGCAGCAGGTGTGTCATGGGGCTTCCGCACCAACAAATCCCAGCCCCGCCAAGCAGGGTACGGCTGTCATGGGAGTCACTTCTAGCTCCTCAGGTGGCTACGTGGTGGGTATGGGTCCCCAGGCTAACATGGTGTACACAGGATCAGGGCTGCCTGCCCAAAGTGCAGAGGCAATGAAGAGTGGAGTGTATGCAGATGGTATGGACTACATCATTTGGCAGAAACAGCAACAACAACAACATCAACAACAGCAGCAGCAACAGGCTGTTCTTCGTATGTACAGTGGAGGCAGCGGAGGAGGAGGTGCCATCAGCAAGTCTCCTGAAACCTGTGTTCCAGGTGGAGGAATTATGGCAGCCCAAGTGTCCTCCTCCTCCTCCAGACCTTACCACCTGACAGCGAGTGCCAGTGGAGGAAACGGGCTAGAAAAAGTCAGCTCCTCCCCTTTGAACTGCGTGGGTATGCATGGGAACTTCTCAGTGGGTCAGTACTTTGCACCGCCATGGAACAGTGTGCTGGTGACCCCCGACAGTGACTGCTACAACCCCCAGGAGCTTCTAGGTACCTCCACAGGAGGGCCAGCGACCGGGCACAGAGAAATGGGCTACCCTCATCACCACTACCATCACCACCACCACCACCACCACCCTGCCATAGACAGTGGTGGAGGTCTGTGCTGCAGCCTGCCAAGCAAGAGCTTGTGCAACACATCCGTTCTGAGCAGCAGCCTGCAGTCTCTGGAGTACCTGATCAACGACATCCACCCTCCCTGCATCAAGGAGCAGATGCTCGGCAAAGGCTACGAGACTGTGTCTGTGCCACGTCTGTTAGACCACCAGCATGCACACATCCGCCTCCCTGTTTACAGATAGAGGAGGAGCAGAATCATCAGATGTGAGTTTGTTGAAGAAAATCAAAGGAACAGAGAAGTTTTTTTGTTGATGCGGTACAGAACTGTTGCGAGTACCACTGCTTTAACCAGTGTGGGAGCTTATAGAAGAGCAGTCGTTGTGCTGTTTGACCTTCGATGTGGCCAAACACAAAAGGTGGTAAAGAAAAGGGATTTCAAGATTATCCTGATGTTCCATTGTGTGGTTTGCCAATAGGACTTTTGGATTGATTTCCTTTTTTCTTTTTTTGTTTTGATATGATTTCCTTTCTAAAACTGGTTTTGATGAGAATCTTAGCTCGACATCAAGTGCACACGTCACTTGTATCTCCTTTCCAAATGCTAAGGATGAAGCTACTGTGTAGGTTATCACTGAAACGGTCCTAAAGGACCACGGCTTAGGGCTGTTTAGAAATCCCCAAAAATTTCTGACAGAACGCTCGTACACACCCAAACACAGGCTGATGAATGAGAAGAGTACGATGATGAGCAGTTCCCGGGTGTTCTACGTTTGAATTTTAAAGGGTAGTACGATATTAGCTATTGTTGCTGTAATTGATAAATTAATTGCACTGCTTGAATTTTGTTAACTTTGAAGTTTGGAATTGGGTAGTTTGCATATGATATATTTAAGAAACTTGAAAAACTTGAACCTATTTTTTGTTGTTTGATATATTTGTAGGTATATTATTGTATTGGCTGCTACGAGGAAAAGCATCTCAATATTTTTTCTTCTTTTTAAAAAAAATCAATATTGTATTGTTTTCCACTTTTTATGTTTATGAGTTAATAATTCCTCCTCAAGCTGATGTGCAGTTTCTTATGTCCAGGCCTGAGACATAGCTGCTGCTTTGGTTCTGTAAGAACCTGTTCCGAGAGCTCTTCTTTTATGTTAATTTTTGAACCAACACTGGAATCTACAATAAATCTTGAAATATTTACAAAAAAAAAAAATTAAAATAAAAGAAAATGTGGTTTTAAAAAAAGTACAAGAAAAGGAAATGTAATGAAGAATGTGACGGGAGGTTATCTGTGTAACCCGGCGTTCGGGACCGCGTGTGGCCGAGTGCATGAGTGTTTGTTGATTTAAGTTTGTGTTTCTTCAAAATCCTCAGACTTTTTTTCTTAATTATCCTTTTATTGTGTCATTTTCAGATTTTTTTTTTCCCACAAAGACTGACTGATTCACCAGTCCCATAAATATTCTGAGGGAACTAACCTGCTTTACATGGAGGCTTTAGATTTTGCGAGTCAGAATAGAGACTTTAGTTCCATCTTGAATCCTGCGTTTCCAGCACCGCAGCCTTCTCTGTTCTCAGAATAGAAGACAGCGCTGGAAACAAACGAGGGTCACTCTCCACTCCTAATCTTTGCAAATAAAAACAAAATGAAAACAATCATGCTCTGTCCTTAGGCATCAGATGAAACAAGAATAAGTTCTCCTCTTCCACCCCCTCCCACGGTTAGGACGCGTTTAGCCTAGGCCGGTCTTAACTTGATAAATCAGAGAGGTGAAATATTTATGACGACTGTGAGATTCCCTTGAATGTACTGCACTTAAATTACCGTAATATTGTATTGCCTTGTAGGACACGAGTGAAAGAGAAAACTGCATCAGTCCTCTGGTCTTAAATCGGGATTTTTTTAAATTTCATTTTTCATTGTCAAATTTGAATTTATCAACTGGAAAGCAGAAAACACGAGCTTTGATGTGGGGAAATACTGGTATCTGTCTAGATTTATGAAGTGCAATTATTATGACTGTATTAACATTTTTTTCTCTGAGCTTATACCAAAAAATGTAAACTACAGTTGTCAATACATTCCCAATGTACCACATCCCTAACCCCTACCTTTCTTCTGCTTTTGTTTTAAGGTGTAAAATAAATTTCTTTAAGAATATATTCAGAAACCACGTCTCGGCTTTGAGGTCTGTGATTATTATCATTTGGGACATCGGGGTCTTGGTCGATTTTCTGTCTCCGTTTGTATTCTGTAAGTTTAGCTTTCCAACATGTGATCTTTTAAGCTGTGATAAAAGAAACAAAAGGGGGACAAAGTAATAGATATCCCTTTAGCTTGACTATAACCTTTAAATATTCTGATATTTTAAGCTAAAGAACTCTAAGCTCCTTGGCTTAAATTTGCATATAAACCTTCTTAACATGATTTTTCCCGCCGTGTTGTTTCAACAGGCTAATGCTTCATCCACAGTCTGATTCAAGCACATTTTTCTGTCTAGTAGAAATATTTTGACAGATCTACAGATGCATCCCGTCCCTAAATCCCTTCTTTTTGTCTTCTGCAACCGAGCATTAAACCCTGTCACATGGTGTCGGAGTGAAGAGGAGACACTTGAGGCAGCGGAGTTTCCAGTGTCTGGCCTTTCCTACCAGTGGAAGTCTGAGGCACTAGCGGGCCTCTCGGCTAATGGAAATATTGGGTGACGTCTGGCTACTGCACACTGCCAGAGGAGAGTATTTGTCCAGTCAAAGGGCTGAAATCAAACCCTCCAAGTAGCGAGGGATTTCCAAAAAGGAACTAAAAGCAAAAAACAAATAAAGATGTATTATTTAGCACAAATGATTTAAAGGATTTTTGTTGAATGTGTATAAAACGGTCCAGTGTGTCTGATCACTATTTCACTTTGCAAGGCTCCAAGCTGTCTGCCCCCCCCCCCCCCCCCCCCCCACCCCACCCCGGCATTTTACACACATTAATGAGCTCCTGTTGATGCATCTTAGGCCTGCCAATGTGGTCCATTCCACCATTCCTCATCTGGACAATGAACGCTTAGCCCATATTAGGATAATAGAATTAAATTTCAAATAGATTTCTGCTTGAGCTGATCCAGCCACGGCTCACTCAGCTGCAGAGTGGCATATGGCATGTCATTATCTGAGCCCCCCAAGCCCACGCACGCACCCACCAGGGCCAGCAGGGTTCAGCGGTGCTTAAACAAACTAGAGGTTAAAACTTGAAGGGGAGGAGGACCGTGGGGCTCTGGGAGGTGGTGTGTGTCTGTGAAGGGGGACGTCTCAGATGGCCCCAGCACTTCTCCATGGTGCCCTGGCTCTGAGGTCCTGTTTTTAAAAAGCTGGGCTACGCTTGATGGGGGGGGGGATTATATGCTTGTTCTCTCCGTGGCTGGAGGGGCCCTGTGCAGCAAGACAGGAAAGACTCGAAAAAGATGTAGAGATTTTGGGGTCAGAGGATCCCTGAGGCATCAGTTCTCAGGATAATTGTCATGTTCCTGTTTCTGTTTCCTGTCTCCACATCTTTCAGTTGTCACTTTCTAACAGAAACTAGACTCACTGTGCTTCAAAACTTCAGATCTCATGTTTCATTAACTTTTTTTTATTATTTAGGAGGAAATAATGCACACGTGGTGCTGTGGAGGGATAAATCACAGCAGCACCCCCGTGTGAACGAGGACATTCAGATCTATAACTTATCTCTGTGGTTACAGACTGCTATTGACTTATAACGTGTTTTCAAGGGCAACGAGACACTCGTGGGGATGTGTGGAGGGCAGAGTGTATGGGGGAAGTGACTTATGCTGGTTGTAAAAATCCCTTAGTAAATCCCAATAAGTCCATGAGGACCTTTGACCGGCGTAAAGGTCTAGTCGCATATTATGCACCTTAAATACTTCTGAGAAGAAGCTGTTCAGAGCAGGGTCAGCTCTTTCACTAAGAACAGAAGGGATGAGACGGGGGAGAACTGAAGTAAAGGCAGCTGCTCATGCTGCTTCTCTAACCTGCAGATGATGGGTATGTGTGGTGGAGGAGGGGTTGATAGTCCTCCACATCCCTATGGTCAACCCCATCCTGTCTCCTGGCTGTCCTTCTTAGGGTTCCAATCTCAGCTCTTCCCAGAATTCCTCTCTACCATCTATGGAAGGACGAAATCACGCAGATGGTCCTCTCTGTTTCATACCTTGTAAGAAAAGACTTTAATCAATAATTCAGATGGTCCTAAGGAGGCCTGTACAGTTAAACCACCAGCCTTAAAGCTCTGTTGCACAATATTAAAGATGTGTTTTGAGTCACAGTTTGAGCACATCTCTTTGAGTGCGGCAGGAGAAATCCTGATGGGTCAGACGTGAGCGGCACAGAATCTAAATGTAGTTGTTAGTATTTATTAGATGTACCACAAGGTAAAAATCAGCACAAGTGATAAAATTAATCTGGACTTTCCCCCAAAGGCACAGCTCCAGAGCCCTTTCATTACTTTCTTTTCTAAAGAGGCAATGCAGTATGGTGTAATTCCAGGAGCTTACAGCGTTTTATTTCTTCATTGTCACAGCTTCAGCTGAAAAGCTTATGGCCTCCAAATATTCATTTGGATTGTGTGGATCTGTTACTGGATCTAATATAAATGCGAAAGTCTGGGGATTTTGCTTTGTTTTTCCTTTTTTGGTGAGTTGTTTTTTGATTCCTTTCACTGTTTGTATGGCTCTCCAAATTATCCTGTGGACAGACGGGGCTGTTTTGTTTTTCTCAGATGATCTCAACAAGTGCACCAATGCTGCCAAAGTATGAGGGTGCTGCAACCTTGAGAAAATAATATATATGGAAATGGGAAATCTATAAAGCATCTCTCTTATTGTTTTCCCTGCAGTACTGTGTTTAAAAATGATTTCCTCAGGATGAAAAAAAAACAGTGTAAGGATTACATTGCTTTCTTCTTTTGAAAACGATAATATATGAGTCTTAGATTTAAAAATAAATAAGTCTAAATATGAAGAAAAGCTGTAAAATCCTTTAGTTGTGGGGTTTTCAACTTTTGAACGTGCCTACAGCCAAGCATCCCAGCAACCGCTTATACCTTCTCCTGTTCTGCAATCTCCCCACAACCATCATCTTCAATTTGCTGAAACTGCCACTCACTCCTCCATCCCAACCATCACAGTAGATTTTTGTCTCTTCTCTGCTTTTTGTCAATCTCAGGTCTGAAATTTCTTTACTTTACAGTAGATGGCTGTTTTTCATTTGACCTTTCCTCTCTTATGTATTATTGATTGACATAAGGAAATAAAGCAGATGACTTCTATGCTTGTCTACTTTGCTTCTTTCTGTCTTAAGCAGTTGGACTATAGCCCTTCCCGTAACGCAGGTAAGCATATTAGTCTTAGGATTCAGTTTGTGCATCACCGCCATATGCCTGCTTTGGCAATCTTGTTGTTCACTTGACCTTTTTCACCCTTACACCAGGAGCAACCTCACCTTAAGGAAACAAGCTAATTACTGTTAATCAACGTGCACAAGCTTGCATTTAGCAGAAATTTTTTAAAGCATTTATGTTGGATTTGCCTTTTTTAACAGATCACCTAGTCTTTCCAATAATTTTGCAATAACTGACTATAAGTACTCAATGTGCTTGACTCAAATTAAAGATGTGGTTCACAGGGGTGCACCTTTTCCAGGAACTAGCAGTTCCTCGCGAGTAGAATGCCGGTTTTGGTATCTTATTTCCTGGTATATATGGGCATCTCGGTTCTGATGGGATAACAGCAATCTACCTCTGACTCTCAACACAAATGTTTCATAACCGCAAATAACACAAGCCCTGAGGAGGTCTGCCATGTGGTGAAGTTGCTAATGCTAATGATTAGCTTCAACTATTCAGGATGTTTGTTGCTTTTTGCCGGATGCTAAAACAATAACAGTCTTCCCCGTTGTGTGTCAAATGAGTGAGTCCATCAATGTTAAGTGACTGTGTGACGTAGATCTGTCAGCATTTATAAATCCTAGAGTTTCACCATCTATTTTCTCTCAAAAGCTATTGCGGGAGATAGGTGTAGGAGACTATTTTCATGTTCAGCCTGCATTAAAAACTCAGTGACCGATTATATTAAGAAATAATCATAAAAAATGGGTTTCTGTGAACCACACCTTTTCAGCTGTTGCTTTCAAACTGATTTCAGTGGTTCTTAAACCAAAAACTTGAGCAACTTCACATTGGACAGCATTCTGTTGACCAGAAACTGTAGTTAACAGTTTAGTAGCATGGGTAGGTATACTAATGGGAGTGCTTTACTGCAACAACTGTTAATTTTTCCAGTAGCTTATAGAAAAGCTAGCTGTTAGCTTTTTCAATTAGCCAACCATCAATAAAAAGCACAGGAAGAAGAATGTTGCTTTTTTTGTTGGCATCATGGCAGAGAAAAGTAAATGAGTAATGTCTTTGGAGTCAAAGCAAAGAGCTAAGTAGTTGCTTCATGTTAGCGTTAGCTCATTGTTAGTGCTAGCTACAGCAGTCTGTGGCAGGGTTGTTCACCACAGTTGTAATTCCACTTTGAACCAGTAGGGTAGAGGAGCAGGAAACAAATTCAGTGTTGCTGTAATAGCTGGTGGATTAACTTTGCATATGGAGCCCCACAAACCTCCATTCTGTGTGTGTAACAATATAGGTATTCTCGAGAACTCATCACAAGACACTTTTCTTTCTCTTCTCGCTCCCAACCTCTCCGCCCACCTAAAACATCAGATAAGCCACAGACTGATGAGCCAGCCGCCTCCACCAGAGCGTGTGGTACTGGGAGACAGCACACTGATTTCATACACGCTCGCTCAGACAGAAAAAGAGCTCCATGGAGCAGAAATGCTTCTCTTATTAGCAAAACTCATTCACCTGCACGCCACATTGAGTCCCTTGCAATTTCACAATAAATCATGAGAGATGCTAACGGAGGCCGAGGGAGGGAAGCGAGCCGAACGCTCCGCCACGGCCGTGCCCTCGCCTGTCAGTTTAGACACTGTGAATCATTTCGGGATCAGTGGCCTCATTTTAACTTATATGAACTGAAAGGTCATCTCACAAACCAGCTGACCAATATGTCTTCCAGTGGCTGCTCATTCTAATCAGATATGTCACAGGTTGGTGCAATATTTAACTGAGGGATCATGGGAAGAATTATTCAGAGAGTGGAAAATTTATGCATCCACTTGTTTTAAAATGCAAGATTCACAAGTGAGGGATTGAAGTTTCCTCCTTCTGTGTCAGGCTGCTGGACTTTGGACAATAACAATGTTACATGAAGCTCTAAATCAACCTGAAGTGTTGTTTATTGAAATAAGAATGAGTTGGCCTGAATCCAGTATGGTGTCCTCTCCCGACTCAGCAGCCTAAACACTTTAAAGCTTAACTGGCTGGACAATAGCTGAACAATTTGTACCTCCAATACCTAAGCTAGTTAGTCTACCCTAACACCTCCTGCATGAGGCCTTACCTTTCCCTTCCACCACATATACCATTACAACGTGATCCTGCCTGGCTAACGTTTGGTTTGTTGAGACACTTTTTGTGGCAGCCAGCACACGCCTGCTACAAGCGGGTGAGCCATTTTGTTAACAGCTCACACTTCCTGTGCAAGCATGTGGTTCCAGAGTTGCTGACAGTGACACTTGCAGGACCGAGCCCTGCCCTACTTAACAGGCTGATGGGAGGAGGGCAGGCCAAGTTGTCAGCAGCGCTAGGTGCTCACTGCTCAGATAAACCTGGAGGATTAGTGGCCCAGTTAAAGTTGGGGCAAAGAGGATTAGCCTCTTCTCTGAGGTGGCGAGAGATTCCCCGTGTCCTTCAGCACTGCTGGCCTCGCTGAGGAGAGATGAGGGAGAAGGAGGAGGAGGAGGCCCTTCGCCATCATTAATGTGAAAATCTTCAGAGGAAGAGGAAAAGTGAGGCGTAATGATGAAAGGTGAAAGGCAATGATCCCGTTCGTAAAGTGTTGCCAGCTTGTAGTATCATTAGGAAGCAAAAGGCTCATAATTACTGGCCAGGTGTTCAGGGGACCTGAAGTCTTCTGTATACAATATTTCATAAATGTCAGATTCAACAAACTTGTTATGGAGCCTCTGACAATTCAATATTTGCAAAAATAAATGTGCAATGTACAGTATATATATATATATATATATATATATATATATATATATATATATATATATATATATATAAATAAAACAAACAGACATGGTTCATGTTTGTCATTCCTAATTCGGTGCAAAATTCAGACCTCTGCTGCCACCAGCAGGACATGGAAGGAGCTGCAGATGGTAAATGATGCGAGCTGGGCTCTACAATCTTTACACTGGAAGAAGACTTTATCAAAATTTGTCCTACAAAATAAAATTTGTATTGAGCTGCAAAATGCACCAGACCTTTAATAGCACTTTATAAAGTTTTTTTATTCATATGGATCCCACTTTTTATTACGCTGACATCTTGGATTAGGTTCTTTGTATTCAAGCAAAAAAGAATGAGCTATGGTTTAAAGCAGGTAAAAGTGATACAAATACACCTAATGCCTTTAAATAAATAAATATTTTTAAAATGAGGTTGCTAATTATTTATAACAGAAATTTCCTCACAAGCCTTTGATTTATGATCCCAGTGTTTTAGACGTTTCCTTTGGTTTAAAAGTAAATAGCTGCATGGTACTGCATCATATTGATTTGTTTTGGGGGGGTCTAGTGTGCCACATGTGGCCTCAGTGCTACAGGTTGCAGACTTCTGTTTTAGAGGTTTGGATTCCGTAAATGACACAGATGAATACTTTATTTTAAAGGTCTCAAATGTAAGAAATAATCCAACTCAACAGCATCTTAATTATCTAAATAGATGTTTAATACACAGCCATAATCCACAAAAAAAAAATTAAATTAAAAATCACTTTTACTGATTTCAACCTTCCTGCCTAAATGCTCAGACTTTTTATTAAGGTGCTCATTTAAATGGATCCTACATTAATGGTGAAATAAAAGAGCCACATGGATATTAAACATGACCAGTGTTTACTTCTCTGTGATGCTATGTACAAAAATTATAAACAAAAATGAAAAAAAAAAGACAGAATGTAAAAATGCAAAATAAAACAATGCATGGAAATGTAAACAGAGCACAATGACCTGTGACCTTCAAACTAAAGAGAATTTAAGAAAATGACCTGCAGCACAATAACACACACATATGCTACTTTGCTACGCACAAAAAATAAACAAAAATTAAAGCTTTGTGGGGCAAAGAGCCAACTGTGATGAAAACGCTGCAGCAAAGGGGGGAGTGCATAATGGCAAGAGCTGATTATGCAAACACCCCAGCTGCAAAGGAACAATAACTCTGCAAATTCAAAGACAATCCCTAACACGAAGGACTATTGTCCCACATTTGCATATTTGCTTGACAACTCTAACCTGCTCATCATGCCCATCTTGTGCAGAATACTGTCTTTGTGTTCATATAATAATGCACACATCACAAACTGGCATAGAGCATTGTTGCTGCTCAAATGACAGCTGTTCTGCCTGAGCTGGCAGCTCCAGCCCGTGCCTTTCAAAGTAGAGTATTTAATTAATACAGAACAGAGAAAATATATACTTGTGTAATATATAAATAATTTCTACAATCTGGATCACTCCACCTTAAAAGCAAACATCATAAAAAAGTTCATCTTTACGACAAACTTGAATGAAATGTAAGGCAAGCAAAGTTGATTTTTAATTTCTAAATCTAAAAATGTATTAAAATATATCTACTAACGTGTTTATATATGTGTGTGTGTGTGTGTGTGTGTGTGTGTGTGTGTGTGTGTGTGTGTGTGTGTGTGTGTGTGTGTGTGTGTGTGTGTGTGTGTGTGTGTGATTGCAGAGCTAATACGATTATACCATAAAAAACATGTTAGAAAACCCAACAAGAGCCGTGGATGTTAAAGTCCCTGAGTGGTCGGTCGCTCACTGATGCAAAGGCACAGAACCGTCTGGAAATGGGTTTTCTGTGGGTTCTTAAAACACTAAATTCAGTTTGAATTCTAAATCAAGTTTTTAGTGTTTTCATCTGTATTTAGAGTAGATATCCATCCATCCATCTATCGCCTATACCTGCTTGTCCAAGCAGGGTCGCCGGGAGCAGGTGCCTACCTCCAGTAGTCCTATCTCATAACATTTTATTCCATCTCTAGTAAAGTGTTGCATTTATTTCATCTACCTACAAACTAATAGCATCAGCGATATTTGTAATGTCTTCTTTTCGTCTACACCCTATATTATGACTGAAGCTGTCAGTGTCTGAATGACAGCGGCTCCATCTCTACCACCAACTCGCTCGCTCGAGGACTTTTACTTAACTCCACCACTCGCGGGACCACCGTAGTCCAGCGATCTGAGGAAGAAAATTTTATGGGTCTGAGTTTGAGTTTAATCCACATCACAATTGTCTATGCTTGTCCACAGTAGGAATCTCACCTCTCCTCAAGGATCTGCCACCTGGATGTGACCCAGTGGTTTGGCTGGTCTCACTTTTACCTGGATCCTCGTTGATTATTGCCAGGTTCTGGTTCCAGTGACACCAGTTAACCTCATCCACCCTGAGGTTACAACACACCATTAGAAGTGACAGATGTCTGAGTTTCAAACTTTTTATTCCTATTGTTCAGCGTGTGGTATGAATGGGATTAGGCCAACATTTGTAAATAAAAACATTTTTGCTTTGTGCATTTTCTGCAGCTCAGCTTCACTCATTCTAATATGAGACTCAATAAGCGATCAGTCTCGTTGGTCACATTGGGAAAACGCTGTAGTATCGAAACAACTGGAGAAATAATGCTGGTATTTTTCACTTCTGATCAACTAATATTAAGAAAAAACTATGTAGTTTGATGATATGGATGTTTGGACTGCATGGGAAGTACCTGAAACACCAACGTCGATCTGGAGTGCCATCCCAGTTCTTTCCCACAGTGACCATCTCTCCAGCTCGAAAAGACTTTCTAATACAGACTGGAAAAGAACGCTCTATATCCAAAATGGTCTTGGCCCACTACAAGTAAAGCAATAGCAAATGTCAATTTTGTACATTTTCAGGTACTTAAATGAAAACTTTTTCATTTGCTAAAGTCTGGGGGACTTAACAACTGTGTCATAGATAAAACTGGAGCCTCTGTCACCTGAAGCTTCCAGATCTTCTTGCTCTCCTTGGACACCTGTCCCACAGTCTGCCCCATCAAGGCAATCAACATGTTGAGTAGCAGCACAAAGGTGAGGATAATGTAGGTGACTAAGAGGATGAGGAAGGCCGCTGGGTATCGTGCACTATAGAGCACATCCAGCTCACCTATCCCAATGGTCAGCTTGAACAGGTCCAGTAGGAAAGTACTGAAAGTGTCTGGGTCCCTGCACTTTGGGTAGGTGAGACAGCTATCGTTACACAACGTAGGGCAAACGGGTAGGAGAGACACCAAGGCTGTGGGGTGGAAATACATCTGTGAGCACTTCGAGGAAATAATGAATAAATACAAACAAAAATGGCAGAAGTCAAACATCTCAGCTCACCTGAAGCGTACCCAATCATGAAGAGAAAATAGACCAACAGAAACCTGAAAAGGTCTTTAAAAAGAATCTAAAAGCCAAAAGAAAGATAATCATGAGAGATAATAAAACTTCAGGTAATTTAACTTTTATCTTTAATATTGGACCTTCTGTATCATGATGCTGTATGTTCCAGTGAGCTTCAGGCCTCTGGTGAAGTAAAGTGTGTTCATCCAACCCAGGACAAGAGCAAAGACCATGACGGCGATGTAATCCTTAACGCCAGACAGGTAAAGAGCAGCTGTGATGATAATCAGGACAGAGTAGAGGAAACTAGAGGGAAAAGGAAGGACCTTGTCAGTGAACGAGAACACTTATCTAAGCCATCACTGCTAAACAAAAAGAGCTATTGCTTTAATAAAATATAGATCTGCTTTAACAGGTTTAAAAAACTACTAATACCAAGTGGAAGTGTGAGAAATAAAGGACTGAGCTGAGTGGATGTTCAGATTAAAGTTATGAAGAGATCAGGAAGGTGGTGCAAAGTTGAAGGATGATGACTTACTACAGCAGCTGAAAAGATCCATCCATAAACAAAGACTTCACCTCAGGCCACTTCTTCAGGAAGACTTCCTTAATCTGCAGAGAAACATTTCCATAATCACACTTAGCTACAGGTCTGATAGAGGATCAGTGTTATCGACGATCACAGCAAACTGCCACGGAGTGTGTTGGCTCACATTAGTGAGGAAGAAGAAGACTCCTGATGCCAGGATTACAATCTCACCAGCCATCCGCAGGTAGTCAGAGGAGGTGGTGTAGGGGTATGGAGGCTGCAAAAGAAAAGATAAAACTAATATGACTTTTTATAATAGTTTAATTACAAACATATTTATGAAGTTCTTTGCTCTAAATCCCTCTCACATACAGCGACTTCATCAGTTTTATTCTTGACATAATCAGTACTTTCTGGAATGAGCCATTTCAGGGCTCTGCCACTTTAAGAAAAAAAGCTGGAGCTGGCCACGCCCACCCTTCCCCACTCAGGCTGCTATAAGCTGAGAAGCTCCAATATGCAGGAGGGGCTCGAATTAGAGCCGCTGCTCCTCCAGCAGCAGCTCTCTCTTGCATGTGAGACGTGGTTCTGTTCTAATTACTTCATTTGTGACATCACAAATGGGGAATTTTTGAAACGGCTCATTTTAGACACATAATTGCTAAAATTAAACACTGACAGAAAACTGATGGATGAGTTTGGGGTGTTTACAGAAGCAGTAGAGGCCCACGTGGTAGCACAAAAGGATGCAAAAGGGTTTTGCACGATAAATCCTCTTTAAATTACAGTGAAACTCAAGATTTAGTACATTCACTGAATATAATGTGGAAAATAAAACAAAACAAGTCAAGTTTAGTTATAAAAACAGTTAACAGTTAAGAACTTGCTTTATTTTTATTTTTTGCATACACATACATAAAAATATTAGTTTATTTTATAAAAAGCCAAAACCAAAAAACAAGCCAAGTGGATGAGTTTAAGTATCTCGGGGTCTTGTTCACGAGTGAGGGAAAACTGGAGCGTGAGATCGATAGGAGGATTGGTGCTGCATCTGCAGTGATATGGGCGTTGTACCGGTCTGTCGTGGTGAAGAGAGAGCTGAGTCAGAAGGCGAAACTCTCAATTTACCGGTCGATCTACATTCCTACCCTCACCTATGGTCATGAGCTTTGGGTAGTGACCGAAAGAACAAGATCGCAGATACAAGCGGTCGAAATGAGTTTTCTCCAAAGAGTGGCTGGGCTCTCCCTTAGAGATAGGGTGAGAAGCTCGGTCATTCGGGAGGGGCTCGGAGTAGACCCGCTGCTCCTCCACATCGAGAGGAGCCAGTTGAGGTGGCTCGGGCATCTGGTCAGGATGCCTCCTGGACGCCTCCCTGGTGAGGTTTTCTGGGCACGTTCAACCGGGAGGAGACCTAAAGGTAGACCCAGGACACGTTGGAGGGACTATGTCTCTCACCTGGCCAGGGAACGCCTTGGGATTCCCCCGGAGGAGCTGGCCCAAGTAGCTGGGGAGAGGGAAGTCTGGGCCTCTCGCCTTAGGCTACTGCCCCCGCGACCCGACTCCATATAAGCGGATGAAAATGGATGGATGGATGGAAAAAGCCAAAGCAGATGTTTCTTCTAGTCTCATTATCTACACCAGCTGTGAGCTGCATCATCTTAGAGCAGAATTAGTCCTTTTATCTATTTTAATTATAATAAATAAGCTCATATAAACTCATCTTTGTTTATCAGTTGTATAGTTGGTGCAGCTTCATAGCTGCAACATACTCAGGATAAAAACTCTAAACATATTTGTGACACAGATAATGAGATTTAAAAAAAACTTTTCTTAAGCTAAAGTTCTGCATTCTGAGTAAACTCACACACACCGTTCCTTCTGTTGGGTGGAAATAAGCCACTAAGGTGAAGATGATCATGGAGATGAGGTAGGATATCACACTGATGTAAAAGGTGGCGGCAGCAAACTTCTGCCATTTGGCCCTCAGCAGCTCGTTGAAAGGCTCCACAGCCAGCATCTCATGGCGGTTCTGATCACAAGAACAAGGACACAAAACTTTTTGTTAGACAAGCAGCAAAGTTTTTTATGCTCAAAGGGAGTTACTGCACTTCATCTACCTCATTGCGGCTGTTGTAAACGAGGATTTCCAGCACAGACGGCTCCTCCCCACATGTGTCCACGTAAGACAGGTCATAAAGCGAGGAGTACACCGGACCATACGCCCAGTCCTTAAACTTACGCGACAGGTGACGAACTTCCTCATCCTTAATCTCTCGTTGGATAATGTGCTGGAAAACCTGTGGGAACACAGAGAAGCTGATTATTTGATTTGAACATCAAATCAAAAAGAAACGCAGCGATCGTAAATGTACCTACCCCTGTTTTGCCAAGTTTGGCGGCCATCATGAGAGGTGACATGCCGTCGTTGTTGAGGATCTTCTCCAGGCTGCAGTCTGGGTAGAGCTTGGTGCACTTAACGAGCAGCATGTCGTACATCTTTGTGAGGAAACGGGTGTTGTCCTTGGTGTTGTCTGCAATGTGAACTAGTGCGTGCAGCACTGTGTTTCCTCGTGAGTCCTGGCGTCGCAGGTCGGCCTTCTTGTGCGGGTTCTCTGTCAGGTAGTGCACTATGTTGGGCTGGTTAGTACATGCGGCGAGGGAGAGGGGCAGCTCACCTGGGTAAACGACCAGAGAGCACTCACATCAATTTAGAATCACAGGAGATTAGTTGAAATGTGCTTTTAGTAGAATAATAATAATAAAACAACCGGGGGGTTAATTAAGAGCTGTATCTGGCATCTGTAGCCTTCCATAAAGCCGACTAAACACCGGATCAAAGATCTGACTTAAATCCCCACCTTGAAAGTGGTACAATTAACGGCTGTTTGAGGGAGGGGCCCAAAGGGGACAGAGTGCCAAAAGCAGCTGCTGAAAATGCGCCGTTGCCATGGGTGACAGATTACTTTGTCACCTCACATAGAAACGCTCCTCTTCATGGATTTGCACGGGTGCACGTAGAGAGTTAGCGTGAGCCTAAATCCCATTAGCCATTAGCCCTGCCAGGTTCCTGTTCACCTCGCTGCAAAGCTCCGCGGCAAATTACTCACACTGGGCCCGGACACGCCGGCATTTGGGGATGACAACCGTGCTAAGTGAAAATAGAAATCCTCTCTTCTGCGATGAAAGAAGAATGTGAGACTTGATTTTGATCAAAAGAAGATGTTGGATTTGAGCTTGGTGGAACATCAACACATGTCTGAAAATTCAAAAATGTACCTCTGGCTTCATTTTTGAATGGATTCTGAGTAACAATTATTATGAAGAGATTCCAGTTCCCCGAGATTGTGGTGAAATCTTAGAAGATCCAGCAGAGGGCAGTGTTGATTTGGCTCCCAGCAGGATTATGATGTTTACTTTTCCTAACTGCTGAACACAGACACCTTTAGACACAACCTATAAGGCTTGTGTGTTTTGGGAGGGAATTTATTATGACGGTTACTCGTACGAGTGTAGGGTATAAGGTGGAGTCCTGACAAAAACAGTTAAAGTAAAAAAGGTAGGAGGGACTGATGTCACTTCCTTTTTACGCGGTAGAAGGCACGTTTGTGACCGGTGAAGTCACTGAAACATCAAATCCACCACGTCATTACAAACTGAAATGATTGAAATGACAGAAGCAAAAGAATAAAACCACAGGAGCACACTTAAAGGGTTGCTGTGTTTGCTGTTACCAAAGTAGAAGTACCCCCCCTCGTCTCTGGGCTGGAAGAAGCGACCCCTTGCCTGGGCGTGAACATCAGCTCCCTTCTCCACCAGCAGTTCCACGTACTGTTTACAGCGTCGCTCAATGGCAATGTGGAGTGCCGTCTGGCCTGATGACAAAAACACATAAGAGTTACTGCCACTGAATTCTCCTCATACCTCTGCTTCAGCTTAATTAAAAACATGCCGCCTCGATTTCATAACGGCGTTGACTGAGAAAACGATGTTGACTCGAAATCTGTGAGAAGTTACAAAAATGTTTTGATTTATAAATTCTCATGTGAGCTTGACGGAAGCAAAAACAAAAGTGACTAAAGGTGTTGGAAATTATGGAAAAGAGGGCATAAAAAGATAAAAGTTCCCCCAACTATCTTACAGCCAATAATGAAAGGGATAAACTCCAAATACACAAAGTCTGGATGTTCTCATTTACAGGCTGTAAACACGTTTGAGCCTCAGCCTGGCGAGAAGATATCAATCCTAAATAAAACAGTCACTGCTTGTTTCTAATCAATGGGGTCACGATAAGACCCTAAACGTAGGTTTCACAACTGTTCAGTTCTAATTAGTCTCTTTATTTACCACCAATAAAAACATGTTTTATGAGTTTAATATCTTACCTCTGTAATAGAGATCCCTAAATGGAGTATTAATAAACTCCCTGAGGTTTCCGGTCCTCTCTGCAATGTCCACCAGCAGTGGGATGGTGTTGTTTTGACCCCCATACAGGTTCAGCAGGGCTTTAGGCAGACATGTTTTCCCCGTGGAGGGCTCTAGTGGACAGATTAGACACAGAAAGCTTTAGACCAAGTTGGTTGAGCCAACCCAAGGCATTTTGAGGAGGGTGATATGGGAGTATGGAGCCACTTTTACGTGCCATCCAGTCTCTGCACAAGCAAAACAAGAGCCGTGTTTACATTCTCTGTACAAAGCGGAGCTCATTCCTAGTGCAGGCTGGACTCGTCCAAGGCCAGTTCTTGTCTCTGACTCTGTTAGTGATGATCAGACAGGACCTCAATGCATGGTCATGGAGGGGAGGATGGTCTTTGTAAGTTTCTAGTGGCGTCTGTAAGGAACAATCGTTAAAAGGGCCAAGGTGAGAGTGTCTGAGGTCACGGGTCTCCACATGAAAAGGATGCTTGTTGGGCTGAGTCTTTGCTTCAAGCAGTATCGGATTTTTCCCATGAATGAAGGCAGGATAGAGAGGGAGATGGATCACTAATGTAATGTGGGCTTTGCACTGGTCAAACATGGTCAGTCGGCTAAAAGGTAAATTTCTTGATTTACTTGATCCATCAATGTTCCGATCCTCTCCTACGGTTGTGGGGTTTGGATATTTAAGGGTTGTATATCCTTTGTTCTGGGAATGCCTTGGGATCCTGCAGGAGGAGCTGGGATGTGTGGCTCCCTCTCCTGTTACCTCTGAGACTCCGCCTTAAAGTAGGCATCTGCTGTGGTCTCTAATATCAATGAATGCCTTGTGAGGCATTTTCTGTAAGAAGAAAAGCTCTGGTGTTTCTGTTTCAGGAAGTAAAAGGTAGTTGGAGGAGTGGAGTGGAGTCTTACTCATTAATATTCATGATATATGAACATCTCGCCTCTGATTGGCTAAAAGCAACACAACTTTTCCCCTCTGTTCACCCAGCTTTCTTTGGTTAAAAAAATGCTACGCTGATGTTTTGCCTCCTCCAATAAAACAAGCCTGAACATGTTCTGACATTTTGCTATTGCTAACAGTTAGCTCACTCCTGGACGCTAAATCAACACAGCCTTCTGAGGTCCCAACAACCAAGATGGGTGAGACCATGTAGGCTAATTTTCAGTGTGACATAGATCTGTGTAGCTTTTTCTGACCAGACTGTTTCCCTGTCTATTTTCTATCAACGGCTAATGCAGGAAAGAGGTAGAAGAATATTTTCACGTTCAGCCTGCATGTGAAACTAACCCCGGGTTTCCACGGGAGCCGTCAGCAGCACGTTACTGCAGCAGTACGTCTTGCTCGCGTAAGCTGCTGCTTGGCCCTTCCCACGAGACGCGAAGCAGCAGGGGAGCAGCTGTCACTGACAGAGCACGAAATCACACGAGTGACTTCGTCAGTAAACACAACAACAAGCAGGAGAAAATTACGACATGGTTTGTGTTTTATGTTCTGTCCGTTTTATAATCGCCAATACGGACCTGAAAAACAAAGGAGACCGCTAGCTAGGTGATAACTTCTCACGGGGACGCACAGTTAGTAACAGTTTTTAAAAGTAAAGCAACCGGAAGGCAGTACGTTCTTTATTCTGAAAATCTCGGTAGCTTCTCTCCATTTCCGCGTCCGATTTCCTGTCTTTCCTTCCCCAAAAATGTCGAACTTGACCCGTTTCAGAGGCGTCGGGCGTAGAAAATAGAACCGGCGCGTAAAGGCCGCGACATGCTGCTCCTGAGACGCGGCCGACTCGCGCTGCTGACGGCTGCCGACGGCTCCAGTGGAAAAGGTTCTGTTGATCACAGCGGTTCCTATCAGCAGCTATGACGTGCTGCTGCAGTAACGTGCTGCTGACGGCTCCCGTGGAAAGCTGGGGTAAGAGTGACCAACTGTATTTCATGGAGAGCAAATTTGTTCATTTCTCAGTGAATCTCCACGTTTAATAAGTGGTGTATGTCAGTTAGGTTGGCAGTTAGTTGCCCATAAACCCTGATATTTTGATCTCCTTTTTATCATATGTCAGTGAGCATCTTTTTTGACATCAGTGGTTGCTTCATACATTTGAAAGTAACAATAGATTTTTTAAACTTCAAACTAGCTTTAACATTGATCTCAGTGATTGCGGAGTTAGAAGCTTGACAAGTTTCATATCTTGACACCACTCTGCAGACCACTGCTGACCAACAACTGCACTTGATAGTTTTGTAGAGTGGGTAGGTGCCCTAGTGTCGCTCCTTACCTGCTGTACAGTTCTTAGCTGTAATGCAAGCAGTTAGCATTTTCAGTTCGCCGATCGTCAATAAAAAGCAAAAGGAGACGAAAAAAGAAGTTTGCTTTGTCAGTTGGCATCATGGCGAAGCCTGGAAGTAAAAGTAAGAAAGTATTGTCTTCGGAGGCGAAGCAAAGAGCTAAAACACCAGCACGCTCTTCACTCATTTCTGGGAGCTAAAGAAGGCAAAGAAATCACTGACTGATGGTGACCTGGCTTTGTTGCTACTGGACTTTTGTATTGTTTTTTTGTTTTTTTCCAATAGTGTGGATGTTTTTCCTTCCGGGGATGTTTCTCAATGTCAAGGAACCTTGCCTTGATATCTTGGTCCCACCCCGGTTACCTAGGAGATACGTCATCAGGAGCCACCAAGACGTGTTCCAATCGGTTCCAATGTTCATGTTCTACCGAGGCATGTGCTCTCCGTTTGTTAGCCGTTTAGCTAGCTGAGCAAGGACACATGGGAGGTGTCTTGTAGCCTAGCCTTGGCCAAAAATTACCCACAATACGCCGCTGTATTTTCAAAAGGACGGCGGATCAGAAGCCGGCAGCTACTTTGGGGACTATTTTCAAGTTAAAAAGTAAGTCAACTAATTTAAAGTGTTTTTTTTTTAGATCCAAAGAAGTTTCTATTGTTGGTTAGTTGCTTAGTAGTTGCAGCTTCGGTGGCTAGCTGGTAGTAACTCGCTTATATTTTTTAATTATAATAAACATGTACACGATTTAAAAAGTAAAAGGTTCGTTATATATTTATATTGAAACTAATACATATAAAATACAACATTATCTCCCGTGTCACGTGACGTTACGTGACCGCCGTGGAAGCCGCGGTCACGTGATGCAAGTCTGTTCCATTTAACCATTTTCTTTGACCAAGGAAGGACGGTGTCCTTGTAAGCAAGGCACCTGCCCTCGCCTCGCATGGCAAGGCGCCTTGACATTGAGAAACACCCAGGGTTTATTTTAGTATTCGTTGGCTCATGGTATTGTTAGCTAGTGGATAGCGCTAGCTACAGCAGGCTGCAGAGGGGTTGTTTACATGAGCTGTAGTTCCAATTTCTACCAGTAGTTTGGAGGAGAAGGAAACTGCTCTGTGTTACTTTAAAGAGATGATGTGTATTTTCCCTGGCGATAGGGGGCAGTACATTGCAAGCCAGCTGCAATTTTGTGTTCGAGTAAAACCTTATGGACGGATGGCCATTAGGGTCAAAAATCCTTTGGAGCACAACCTCCAGCAAAATGGCAAGCACACCAAACGCCCATTCATCACTGGCAATGAGCGAAGAGACAAATGTGTAAAACAAAAACATTTATGAATGGCAAACATTTTGTAACCGATTGTTACAAATCAGTAAATTTATTTTTGTCCTCACGAACTCCCATAGAAGGAAACAAGCTGCTAATATGGTGTTGCCCAGAGACTTAGACCCGCTCCCATGTATTTTAGACCCGATTTTTATGGCCATATGTTATAAAGCTGCCAATATATATTTACAACTGGGCATCATTTAAATAATTTTGAACAATATTTCAATGTATACTTCCAGAGATTCATGGTAAAAACTACATATTGTCTCTTTAAAGTTTAGGGTTTTAACTTAAACTAATCACCTGAGATTATTTTACCAGTTGTTGGTAGAATCCAGATATTCGATAACATATAGGTTCTCTGGACTCAGTCCTCTGCTCTTCCTGTATATAACCCTGATAGATTTAAGAGTTGTATCACAATTAAAGAAGCGAGCACATGATTGCACCCGGATGCAAGCAGTTGGATCCCGCTTTGTGTTTAACTTTTGATTTCAATTACGGAATTAAAACAACTAAAAACCAGATAGCAGCAAAAAGAGAACAGAAACACACAAGCAGATAAGGAACTGAGAAAATATGCTGGCGGAAAGTGATCACCGAAAGTGAGCTAGGTACAGATGGACAGGCGTGTGGAGCTAGAAACAATCACATGACTAAATACAAAGAAACAAGGACCAAACTGGAATATTAAACACAACTATAGCATCATGACACATTGGTGGAAATAAAGAGTAAGCAATATTCTAACAAGGTTTTTATTTATTTGAAACAAAGTTTCAGACATTTCTCATTTGCTAGTTTGAGTCGCTTTCGTTCATTCTCATGTTAATTCAATTAGTGGGATTCAGCTTTTGTCGAGCTGATTCAACATGATGAGATGACACTAACTGGAGGTTGTGTGTGTGTGTGTGTGTGTGTGTGTGTGTGTGTGTGTGTGTGTGTGTGTGTGTGTGTGGGGTGTGTAGTGTTGTAAAATATGCGACTTCTAGTTTCCCAAGTGAACAAAATGGGAATTAGTTCACAATGACACAAGAGAGCAAAGAGTTTCACAACTGTTGTGTTCATCTCACCAGTTTCAGATTCATTTTAACAGGGTGAGACTTAGACTTCACTTCTAGTCGCTACTCAGTTGAAAGTTGAATGATGGTAAAGCTTTACTTAATGGTCCCACAAACTCAGCAGTTGGCTGTGATTTCTCTCTGCTCCCTGAGAAAACCTCTTAGACACACACAGGAAGCCCCATGTTTGAATGGGACAAAGGCCACACAACTCCACCTTTTCTCGCTCACATCCTTGGAGCCAGAAGTGACAGCGAACAGGGCAGAAACAGAGAAACTCAATGGCCAGGCAGATAAATGAAAAGCCTAAATTCTCCCTTTAGAGCAGAGACAGCTAGATCCCCAAGTGCATTTAGGTCTTACCTCTAAACTCCTCATCTGTTAACCTCTTCTGCTGATCCTGCAGGTACTCCTGCAGGCCCTCGAGGGCCTCTGGTTCCCCACGTGACACACACTCAAACAGCAGAGAGCGATTGAAGATTTTCATTACTTTTGGGGGGTCAACGCTTTGACCATCATCACCTGAACCCTCCGTTTTCCTAAAAAAACACAGATCTTGATGTTAAACAATGTCACACATTGTGCTTGTGCACTAAAAAAGCAGAAATTCCATTCAATCAAAGTATTCTATTCACTTTTGGTTGGCGGAAAATTAAGAATTAAATGTTGCACAAACCACCTTTGAAGAAAGCACCAACACCCCTTAGTGTCTGGATAAATGGACCTCTGTGAGTGTGAGGTGGGTAGCAGCAGTCAGGAACCAGCAGCAGCCTAAATATGACCTCAGCAACCACAGAGGATCCAACAACATGTTCTCTGTTCAGCCCGTGTGTGTGTGTGTGTGTGTGTGTGTGTGTGTGTGTGTGTGTGTGTGTGTGTGTGTGTGTGTGTGTGTGTGTGTGTGTGTGTGTGTGTGTGTGTGTGTGTGTGTGTGTGTGTGTGTGGCACACCTCTGTCAAAGAAACTAAAGTACAGAAAGTGTTTGTTTGATGACAGAATTTTTCCAAACTGACCAGTGTCCATATGGAAAACCTGATCCAGTAAACTATCAGGTCCTGGAAACACACAGGTGCTGTTCTGTACTCTTCTCACCCTCTTGGGAGCTTTTTCCTGCGTTTCTTCTGGTTGCTTGCATTTCCGTACGTTCCATAATCAAACAGAGAGTCCATGGGTGCTTTTTTGGGGCCTGGGACCACACTTGACTCATATATGGTGGTTTCCAGCAGATCCATAGGGGTGGAAATGCCCTTTTTGAAAGCACCCTGGAATTTCATCCGCAGGTTGTGCCTGTTGTCTGAGGGCTGGTCAGTCTGAGGCGGCTCCAGTGCCGACTCCTGACTCGTGTCATGTCCTGGCTGAGAGGCATCCTCGTTTTCAAACAGGTTTGAGATCTCAGAGAGCGGGAAGGAAGCATCGTTCTCCGCCTGAGCGTTTGCTCCATCTCCAGAGTCCACAGACAGCCCGGCTTTGGCAGAGTCAGGAGAGTCTGACTTGGACAGGATGAGGTGACACCTTCTGAGGAGAGCAGAGCGGCCCTGAAGGATAACAGTGAGAACATGTTGGGAAGGTTTGAGGGAATATCTCGTTCAACTAGAAGAACAAGTTTGGATTTGTTTGTTGATAGTCTGGCACAGAACTATTACTTTACATATATACAAAACATCACAAACACTTGCGTACATTCAACGTTTATCCTCAAAGCCTTTTTCAAAATTAGTCTCCCTTCAGACTTTCTTAAATATGTTTTAAATATTTTCTTTAGATTCTGAAATGCTTTTTACCTCATTTTCAGAACTATTTGATCAAGACCACAAATAAAGAATACTAGAAAGTCTGACTAGTTAGAGGAAAACTATTAACTTGTTTAATCAATACATTTGAGCAGTCTCTAGTAGGAATGAATGCCTTGTAAGTCCTTCTCAGGGGGGAAGATTTAGCGATGCACCATTAAAAGTTGCCCACATCACAGCTGAGCTTCAGGCAGCAGGTTTTGCTGATATTTGAACTTCTCGCCTCAGATTGAATAACAGCAACACAACTCTACCACTGAATCTGCTTTGCAATGTGGATGTTTTATCTCCACAAGTAGCAAGAGCCTGTAGGAGTTTCTGCCATGTGGTGGTGTTGCTAATGCTAACGGTTAGCTTAAACTCAATGAGAGGTCCTTCGTTGTTTCCCGGATAATAAAACAACAGCCTCTCCCGTCGTGAGTCAAGATGGGTGAGTCCGTGAATGATAAGTGACAGTGTGACGTAGATCTGTCAGGATTTTTAAATCCTAGAGTTTTACCATCTGTTTTCTATCAGAGGCTAATGCAGGAGATAGGTGTAGGAGACTATTTTCATGTTCAGCCTGCATTAAAAACTCAGAGTGACCGATTAGAATCAGAAATAATAATTAAAAAATAGGTTTTCAGTGTTTCACACCTTTAAGAAATGATGGCTAAGAGAAGACTTTTATTCTGAAATGATTTAATTCATTATTTAAATACATATAAACAAGAATTCTTAAAGAGGTGAGTTAAAAAGACTCAACATCGTTCCTTTCTCTCTCGTTCTTTGTCTCATTTAGAAAAGTGTTATTAAAACGAGTCATCCTCAAAACATTTACAGATTTCAAAAATAGTAGCGGTGCAAAAGTAGCTTTGTTTGCTTGCCAACAAAATAAGAAGAAAAAATAACTTCCAGGAAATTGTAGCTCTTTAATGCTCAACTGCCTTCGTAGCCCCTTCTTATACCTCATTCATCTCTTTTATCGCAGTGATGCCCTCAATTCCACTTCAGGGGGAAACGGAAATGACGCTGAAGCATGAAGACATTCTGAAGCAGGGGAGGGAAACCAGAAAAGGATCTGCTGACACAGAAAAACACGCTTTACAGGCTTTATTCTAAATGACTCAACAAGTCTGTTATGAAGAGATGAGACATACAGAAAACCCAACAGACTAATGCTAAAACCAACAAGAGTCCAGACGCTGTTAGTCAGATGCAGGTGTTTACTTTGGAGAGAAAGATCCCACCACTTTACAACTATTTAATTCTAATTCTAATGATTATTTAACACAAGAAGTCTCTCTGCAGTTTGCATTATGACAGCCACAGAGCTGTGCTAGAACGAGATAAGTTCTCAACAACTTTGCAGACCAAAGGATTTCCTGCATTTGCGGCTGATACTGAGGGCTTATCTGAGCAGGGCTGTGCAGCAAAAGAGCAACTAAACATTAGAGCTGGTGTCCCTCAAAACCAGAGGTGGAAAGTAACGAATTACATTTACTCACTTTATTGTAATTGAATAGTTTTTTTGTATATTTATACTTTTTAAGTCGTTTTTAAAAGCTGTACTTTTACTTTTACTCGAGTAAGTTTTTAAAAAGGAATTGTAATTCGCTACATTTTAAATCATATCCGTTACTGAGTAAAAACAAATTATAGGCTTAATAAATTATAAATATTGTGTGTAGCAGCGTTGGAACAGGAAGAGACACCTGCATGAGCGCCACGTCTAAACCGTGGGGGGTGTAGGTGTACACTTCTTCTCCAAAACATCAGTTCAGTCCTTGTGATCCACTCGCTGTTCACCTCCTCTCTCCCTCCTCTCCTGTGGGTTGGAACCCGCACCTAAGCGCACCGGTGTGACGTCATCACAATTCCACTCGGTTCGGTAGCCAGACTTGGTTCCGTGTTTGAAATGTGGTTCCCCACTGCTCCGCACGGCAGCGGCAAAATAACGTTTAGCGCTCATAACAAGCGGATTCTCAGCGCTTAGCTCATAAAACAGAGGACCTGCTGTTCTCTGTGAGTTAAAACATCCTGATACTGTTCAGGTGTAAACATTGTGCTCCATCCCTGTGTTTGAAGATCCTTCTTGATGCCACAGATATGTGATGATTTAGCTTGTTTCTTTATTTTACTCTATGCAGAATAAGAGATTAAAGTATTACTAAAGCAGTTCAGTGTAGTTAAATTAGCCATGACGTGTGTGTGTGTGTGTGTGTGTGTGTGTGTGTGTGTGTGTGTGTGTGTGTGTGTGTGTGTGTGTGTGTGTGTGTGTGCACATGAGCGTGTTGTGAACTGATGTTGTGATTTTGCACTTGTCATGTTCTGTGTCCCTTTGTTCCCCAGCCCCTCCAGTTCCCACTCCAGGTTCTCCTTTTTTTGTTTCATAGCGCCCTCATGTGTCCTTTGTCTGCATCTCATTTATGCGTCTCCTGTGTTCCTTTAGTCTTCTCCAGTCACCCCTCTGCAGCCAGTCATCCCTCTGCAGTGTTTATAGTTTCAGCTTTTCATTTTTATTAGTCTCTTTATTATGTTTTGTCCCACTGGTTTTTGTAGTTCTCCTTCCCTTTAGAATTTTAGTTATATGGTTGCTTTTCTGTTTTTAGGTTCACTCTTTGGTCATATTAGTTTCTTCCCTGATTAGTCATTGCTTTCACCTGGTCCTCCCCCCACACTCCACACACCTGCAGCTCATCTGCTTCCCATTATGCTCCAGTGTATTTAAGCCCTGTCTTGTCTCTGTGTCTTGTCGGTCCATTGTCGTTGTCAGTGTTTTGTCCGTCTCGTGTGCTCTCCTGATCTTGCTCATGAAAGAGCTTCTGTTTTGCCTTTTTTTTTGCCAGCATTTGCCTTTGGATTTATGCCCAGCCTCCTAAAATAAAAGGATTTTTACTTCATATCCACTTCTGCCTCGTGTCATCCTGGGTTACTGCATTTTGGGTCCAAACCATCCTCTCAACGTGACTGAATGGACCGACCAGCCCAGGACCCAGCAGCAACCCCAGGTAAACGGGATCCTAGCCATGGGAGGAATAACTTCAATGGTGACCCGGTCGTTTGTAGGGCTTTTGTTTGGAACGTTGTGCGCTCTGTGGATTGGGAACTTTCGGACCTTGATTTGGTTATTTCTCTGGTGTACCGCCTAGAGGGGAGAGCTCTGCAATGGGCCAACCGCTACTTCAAGCAATATCTTTTAAAAGAGTTGTCTTTGGAATTTTCATTAAGGATTTGCAGGACGCCTTCTGCCACCCACACACACACTCTCCTCCCCACCTCCATCTGGCTCAGACTGCACTGGCTTTTTCCGGGTGGATCACCATCTGACACCTACCGAAGTTGTATTAAGCGCCCTCTCAGCGTCTCTGAGGGTCCTAACCTCCACACCTTCACCTGGTCCCAACAACGCTGCATCTTCATCCCTGGTAGGTTGTTCTTCCTCCTCATCTTCGGTTTCTGCCATCTCCACACCTCCGTTGACCCAAAACCCCCCACGTCAACGATGCCGCCGACGCCGTCAGGTCTTCTGTGGACAGAGCATCACCAACAGTTCAGGTGTCACCTACACTTACACCTCAGCCCAAGCTCCACTCGCCACCATCTCCAACTCAGCCCGATCTCCTCATCATCCCGGAGACCCGAGCTGTTCAGCCAGTCCAAGAGGTCCAAGTTCTGCAGTCCAAGTCTGAGCTCCACCTGCCTTCACCTTATCCAGTTCCGGCGGTGGTTCCGGAGGACGCATCGCATCCTGTCTCGGCGGTGGTCCCGGAGGACGCATCGCATCCTGTCCAGCCCGTCCACGAGGCTCCGGCCCAGCCCGTCCACGAGGCTCTGGCCCAGCCCGACGCCTCCAGGCCAGGAGTAGACGACGCCTCCAGGCCAGGAGTAGACAACTCCACAAGTGTCCCAGTCTCTCGAGTCCCAAATGGTCCGGTCCCAGTCCCTGTCTCCAGAGATCCTTCCTCGTCCTCCTCCAGGGCCCCCGATCCCCAGAGTTTCCTGTTCCCGGCTCCTGACTCCCCGTCGCCGTCCCCCAAGACTTTCATGGTCCCGCCACCTGGTTCCCCGTCGCCGTCCCCCCAAGACTTGTCCGGTCCCGCCTCCTGGTTCCCCGTCGCCGGCCCCCCAGAGTCCCCTGGTCCCTCCTCGCCCGCCCTTGTGGGTTGTTGTTTGTTTGGTCCCTCCTCTCCCGCCGTGTGGTCTCTCGTGTTCTGTTTTATCTTTGTCTTTTGTTTGTGGTTTTGTCTTGTTCTGGTTTTGTGAGTCTGGTATCCGCCCTTGAGGGGAGGGTACTGTCATGTTCTGTGTCCCTTTGTTCCCCAGCCCCTCCAGTTCCCACTCCAGGTTCTCCTTTTTTTGTTTCATAGTGCCCTCATGTGTCCTTTGTTTGCATCTCATTTATGTGTCTCCTGTGTTCCTTTAGTCTTCTCCAGTCACCCCTCTGCAGCCAGTCATCCCTCTGCAGTGTTTATAGTTTCAGCTTTTCATTTTTATTAGTCTCTTTATTATGTTTTGTCGGTTTTTGTAGTACTCCTTCCCTTTAGAATTTTAGTTATATGGTTGCTTTTCTGTTTTTAGGTTCACTCTTTGGTCATATTAGTTTCTTCCCTGATTAGTCATTGCTTTCACCTGGTCCTCCCCCCACACTCCACACACCTGCAGCTCATCTGCTTCCCATTATGCCCCAGTGTATTTAAGCCCTGTCTTGTCTCGGTGTCTTGTCGGTCCATTGTCGTTGTCAGTGTTTTGTCCATCTCGTGTGTTCTCCTGATCTTGCTCATGAAAGAGCTTCTGTTTTGCCTTTTTTGCCAGCATTTGCCTTTGGATTTATGCCCAGCCTCCTAAAATAAAAGGATTTTTACTTCCTATCCACTTCTGCCTCGTATCATCCTGGGTTACTGCATTTTGGGCCCAAACCATCCTCTCAACGTGACAGCACTGATGTAGCCATCTTTATGCCGACAAAAATGTAACTTTTACTTTGAGTACATTTTATTTACTATACTTTTTACTTTGACTTGAGTAAAAATGTAGGCAAGTACTTTTACTTGTACTAAAAAATTATCAAAGCATTGGTACTTGTAATTAAGTAGGAAATTTTCGTAATCTTTCCACCTCTGCTCAAAACCTATATGGCACAAGAGATTAAAATACCTTTACGCCTCTTTAGATGGTGGGAATGAATGAAAGCTGCAGCCAAGTAAACTAAAGAGTTTATGGAGGTAAAGAGAAGTTTGGGTTTGGATCAGTAAATGAACACAAAGGCTTATGTGGAAGGTCACAGGAAAAGTTTCCAAACAAGGGAGCTTCTTGCTGATTCAAAAGTCTCCTGATGAGGTAGTTCCTGCTCTAATGGGACATTATCCAGAGCAGGAAAGGTCAAAGTGGAAAGAGATTAATGTTTTCTTGTACATGTTCAATGAAAATACAGCTTTAAAGCTGAGAAAACGTTTAAAATAAAAAGTCAACCATGGTAAAATGCACATACTAGTCATGTTTTCTAGGATTTAGCTCCCTCACATTAAACCACAGTGAACAACAATCAGAACAAATATTTTCTCAAATGCAAACTTTTTAATTAAATCAACTCTTAAGAAAAGTAGAAACACTCACCTTAATTCACCTGTAAAACTCTGCCTCGCTCTAGTTTGAAACGCATCAAACTCTTTTGACCTGACTCTTTCCCAGCCGCTTCAGACTGACTCCAGCCAGCGAGAGAACTGAAACTCGGACTAAACGTTTCCCCCGACTCCTGAGCTGAGCTCCATGACAACAACTGAGGCTTTCAGTGATTCTGGAGCGGAGGGAGCGGACACCACCTTGTCTGAAAAGAGTCCCTGCGGAAGGAGATGGTGTAGTAACACACATGGCCGCTAGGGGCGAACTGACAAATTATGGCAGGCCATTGTAGCAAATAAACAAAGGACGCTGCCTCGTCGACAACAGTGTGCACACACATAATCTTTACTATCTAAATATAAAGTAAAACTGCATGTCATCCACTCACGGGTTGGTGCTCTACAGCCAGATAACATCAAGAATGAAAAGCAGGAGAGCTGGAGCTCTCAAGCGAGCACAAATGGTTTTATTAGATACACCTAATTATAATAAAACCATCTCCCAAGTGCTCCAGCTCTCCTACTTTTCATTGTTTACTTTCTATTCAGAATAAACGTGTTTATCAAGTATAAATCTTAATTTAATGAAACTCAAATGCGTTGATACTATTTATTTTATTTTATTATTCATAAGTTTTATGAGCTGTTTTAGATCAATGACTTCCCAATAGATTTCCGATAAATAAGTATTAAAACTTGGGAATACTAGATATTCCCATTTTTGTCCACCTGTAAGGAAAATCAAAGTCATTATGGATAGCTAAACATATGTTTTCAGTAATGAAAGTTGTTACTAGTGATGACTATCATGTTGATCATGGAGAGAAAGAAATTTCAAATGAAATCAAACATACTTTAATGTGTCCATGGGAACAATTCCTGAGTTTAAACGTGTCACAGTAGAAAAAAAGGTATAAATTAAATTTAAAAACACATAGAGTCTTGCGAATAATCAAAGCAAAAATAGGATGAAAACAAAACAAAAATGGAAAATAAAATCTAAATGCATTTAAAAAATACATTTAAAACAAAAATGTAAAAAAAACAAGATATTTCATTTTAATTTTTTGTTTTTGTATTTTCGATCTTCAAAATGTTAATTTAAAATAATAAAATACTTTCTTATTTCTGGACGCACCATACACACAAATAGAAGAGTGATGTTATTTGAATTAGAACTGCATTTCCAGCTGATGCATTTTAATTGGATTAATAGCTTTTAGGATAATAGAAGTTCATTTTTACACAAGTATAGAATGCATCGTAAAGTTTTGCTTACATGAGCTGACTGGCAAATAAATGATAAATCAGCTTGCCATAATTTTAGGTTCAGTTAAACCCATAGTGTCATGCTAAGAAACCTGAGAGCATTCCTAGAAATACCAAAAACAAGTTTGTACAGGTACTGTTTGTCTCTAGACCATTGGCTGACAGCAGGTTGTTTCTCTTTACTCCATGTTGACACTGAATACAGAGGAAATTAAACAGCCATGTTACTTACATCAGCGTGTCATTGACTTTTAAATAACAAATAAATTGTGATTTATTAACACAATAATTGAGGTGTTAATATTTCAATTAAAACTCTCAAGAGATGTTTTATTTTTAGTTCTTACAAGCCATTTGATTCATGACCTCGTTTGCCTCTGCCTAGAAGACATCATTTGTCAAAGCAAAATAACTTTGCTTTCTCATATAGGATGGCTTAACAGGCCATGTTTACCTTGCTGCACTGCTGAATGAACATACCGATGGAGTAAAGTTTCACAAATACAGAGCCAGTGCTTACCTTTTGAAGACCACAGGTGGGAGTGGTCTGTCAGGAGGGTGTGGCAGGAATCCACCCCAAGGCAATACTAGGAGCCACACACAACACAAAATGTAACAGAAGCTTTTTCAAGCTTTTAATAGATGCACAAACCCAGAAAAGTTTTTATGACATTGAAGATTTAAATGCACAACATTAACTGATTTATTATTAATGAATGACCCTTACAGTGAACAGGTCAGGCAGTTGGCTTTGTTCATTTATCTGTAACTATCATGGAGAAATATAAATGATGTTAAGCAAATATCTTACTTGGGAAATTTTACTCAGCACAATTTTAAACACAGATTTGAGCTCTGAGCAAACATTTCTGCAGTTCTAACACTTACAGGGTATTTACAGAAGAATATGTATGATCTGTACGTACAGTACACATAACCCCATAATAACCCAGTACAGCTTGGAAGAACCCTGCACATACTCTGCGAGTTCCCCAAGAGAACCCCACATTCAATTCAGTTGGTCGTTGTCGTCGTCTTCCTCTGCTTATCCCGGTCCGGGTCGCGGGTGCAGCATCCCAACTAGGGAGCTCCAGCCCTTCCTCTCCCCAGCCATATCCACCAGCTCCTCCGGCAGGAACCCAAGGCGTTCCCGGACCAGATTGGAGATGTAAACTCTCCAACGAGTCCTGGGTCGACCCGGGGGCCTCCTGCCGGCAGGACATGCCTGAAACACCTCCCCAGGGAGGCGTCCAGGAGGCATCCTGACCAGATGCCCAAACCACCTCAACTGACCCCTTTTTTATCCAGAGGAGCAGCGGTTCTACTCCGAGTCCCTCCCGAATGTCCGAGCTCCTCACCCTATCTCTAAGGCTGAGCCCGGCCACCCTACGGAGGAAACTCATTTTGGCCGCTTGTATTCGTGATCTCGTTCTTTCGGTCATTACCCAAAGCTCATGACCATAGGTGAGGATTGGGACGTAGATCGACCAGTAAAGAGAGAGCCTGGCTTTCTGGCTCAGCTCCCTCTTCACCACGACAAGTTGGCTCAGCATCTGCATCACTGCAGATGCCAAACCAATCCGCCTGTCGATCTCCCGATCCCTCCTACCCTCACTCGTGAACAAGACCCTGAGATACTTAAACTCCTCCACTTGAGGTAGGACCTCTCTCCCGACCCGGAGTTGGCAAGCCACCCTTTCCCGGTTGAGAACCATGGTCTCAGATTTAGAGGTGCTGATCCTCATCCCAGCCGCTTCACACTCGGCCGCAAACCTACCCAGCAAGAGCTGAAGGTCAGAGCTGGATGAAGCTAGGAGGACCACATCATCCGCAAAAAGCAGAGACAAAATTCTCCTGCCACCAAACTCGACACACTCCACAACACGGCTGCGCCTAGAAATTCTGTCCATAAAGGTAATGAACAGAACCTGTGACAAAGGGCAGCCCTGGCAGAGTCCAACTCTCACCTGGAACTGGTCCGTCTTACTACCGGCTATGCGGACCAAACTCACGCTCCTCTGGTAAAGGGACTGAATGGCCCTTAACAGAAAGCCACTCACCCCATACTCCTGGAGCGTCCCCCACAGGGTGCCCCTGGGGACACGGTCATAAGCCTTCTCCAAATCCACAAAACACATGTGAATTGGTTGGGCAAACTCCCATGCCCCCTCCATCACCCTTGCAAGGGTATAGAGCTGGTCCACAGTTCCACGGCCAGGACGAAAACCACATTGCTCCTCCTCTGAGATTCAACTATCGATCGGACCCTCCTCTTCAGTACCTTGGAGTAGACCTTTCCAGGGAGGCTGAGGAGTGTGATCCCCTCTATTTGGAACACACCCTCCGGTCACCCTTCTTAAAGATGGGGACCACCACCCCGGTCTGCCACTCCACAGGAACTGCCCCCGATGACCACGCAATGTTGCAGAGACGTGTCAACATGACAGCCCTACAACATTCATAGCCTTGAGATACCCAGGACGAATCTCATCCGTCCCCGGGGCTCCGCCACTGTGTAGTTGTTTGACTACCTCAGCAACTTCTGCCCCAGAGATTGGACAGTCCATCCCCAAGTCTCCTTGCTCTGGCTCATCCTTGGAATGCGCGTAGGTGGGATTGAGGAGCTCCTCAAAGTATAGGGCACATTGTCTCCTAGATACGGTTCCACGGCCTTCACCGGTCGCAGGCCCGCCCATGCTGGGATAGGGAGAAAGAGTTTCCATGGCGACGGCAGCATTTCATATTTCTTCTGAGGGGAGTTTACACTTCAGCCTAACAGGCTCCAAGGGCACCAGATTCAGATAAGTATTGTTTGGGGACAGACAGAGATAATTTCCTCTTTGCCTTAGTGTTCTGTTGGTCTTCAACCCCTCTAGATCCAATAATGGTGTAATTAATCTATCCCAATCCGTGCTGATCCGTCAACTCGCTCCTTGATGGAATCCACCTTCTGTGCCAGAGCCTGAATCTCAGCCAATGTTCCAAGCTTACGACTCATCTCGACAATTATATGAGTTTGTGCGTTCACAGCATGATGCATTCCATCCCTGAGCTCCGGGATTAAGCCAATATTCCTCGAAAGCTCGTTAATTTTCCAGTAAGCCAGGTAACCTCTTTGGTGTGTTCTTGCTGTGTTGAAATTCTAATTCCATCTTTTAGTTCTTTTTAAAACACAGAAAGGTTTTATTTACCAGCAACGTTTCGTTTGCGGCTGCAAACTTCGTCAGGCTGACGCTGATGGTGGCGTTACTCCCCTCTCCGACGATGCAGTCCAATGCACGATCCAACGACTAAACTCCATTGTCCCTGATCATGGTCCCACATCCACGTCTCCTTATCTCGATAGCTTCTTTTATCCATCTTTTGTATTTCTGTTGTTCGGTGTTTATGATCCTTGTGTTGTCCCAGTCCATTATATGGTTTTCTCTTGTGCAGTGATCTGTTACGGCTGACTTCTTTTTTGTGCTTTCTGCTTCTTCATTTGCTGCTCTTGTGTGTTTTCGACTTGCCTCTTTCTCGCACTCCTTTCTATGTTCTATTGTTCGTGTGTTGAGTTGGCGTCCGGTTTCTCCAATGTATGTGTTATTGCAGAGTTTGCATGGGATTTTGTAAATGACTCCACATTCATGTCCAGCTGGTATCTTGTCTTTTGGGTGTACTAGGCTGTTTCTAACTGTTGTGTATGGTTTTGTTGGTGTGTTTATGTTGTGTTTTTTCATTGTTGCTCTTATTTTTTCTGTTATGCCTTTGATGTATGGTAGGGTTATCACTGGTTTTTGTTCTCTTTTTGGGTTGCTAGTTCTTTGCTTTGGTTGTTGTTTCTTTCTGTTGTTGTTTTCCTTTGTTTATTGCCCATGTCGGGTATCCACAGGTATTTAAAGCGTGTTGTATGTGTTTGTCCTCTTGTTTACGACCTCTTTCTTCTGTTACTACGTTTGCTCAGTGATATAATGTTCTGATTACTGACATTTTGTGTATGGTGGGGTGCTCTGATGTCCACAATAGATATTAGTCTATGTGTGTTGGTTACCCTAAACATAAACACATATAGAAAACCAACACACACAGACCAATATCTATTATGAACATCAGAACACTTGAGCACAGTTTTTGAAGGAACTAGGTGTTGTTCCAAACATCTTGGAGAACTAACCACAGATTGTCTGTGGATGTAGGCTTCCTCACATCCTTCTGTCTCAGAAGCATTCAGTGATGTTGAGATCAGGGTCTTGTGGAGGCCAGACCATCACCTCCAGGACTTCTAGGTCTTCTTTATGCTGAAGATCTTCATGACTTTGGCTTCTTGTTTGGAGTCACTCACTTTGCATTTTGTAAATTGATTAAAAAAAATAAATGTATGTTCCTGAAAGAGTTTATTGTTTACAGTGTTTTTTCCACTCCTGCCTAAAACTCTTGTTGCACTTGCACTTTAAACTCACTGCAACTCCATCCAGCAATTAAACTTACACATAATACACATTTATTGATAAACCTGATCTTTTTAACCAGTATTAGTTTTAATTACACATTGTAGAAGCTGGTGATTGTCACACACACACACACACACACACACACACACACACACACACACACACAGCAATACAATACAAGAAGACACAAGCTGGGACTTAATGCAACAACAAAGACAAGTAACAAAAGACACCACCTCTTGACAACAGCTTGATCAAAACTGAAGTTCAAGTGTAAACAAAAAAAAAACACCCAGAACTGGTTTTATATGGATAGGTGAACCAAACCTTCTGTTATAATTTATCTGTTTCTCTCACTTGTCCTGCTTTGTTACCATGTTTTAATGTAAAAGTAGTGAGCAAAAGTAACATATGCACTTGAATGCACCATCCCTAAAATACCGGTGACTGATATTTAATTAGCTTTTTAACTTATTGAGTGATTTTAATTGATTTAGCCTAAGACAGCACTTCCAAACGTAAACAAGTTTCTCTCATAAAAAGACAAGACTGAAAACATGAAGACGTAAAACACAATGTCAGCTGTTGCTTTGAAGCACATCTGAATGAGACTCAGGAACAGAAAGACCTCCAGCAGTCACAGCTTGTAGTCAAGATCAGCATTCAGCCTACTAAATATATCATAAACAGCATCGACCGTGGCAGAGAAGTTGATAAGGAATTTTCTGATCTTTTCCAAGCATTCCTCCTCCTTGATGTCTCGGCCCTTGGAGAGGGACTTCAGGAAGTCTGACTTATAGGGAGCCGCAAATATAGCCGCCTAGAAGAGAAAATGTTGTTTGTAGATACAGCTGTACTCATCTAATCTACATGTCTGTGTTTAAAATCAAACTCACCTTAAATAGCTGCTGAACAAACCAGCCGTGATACCTTTTGAGGGCTATATCATAGGCTTTGGTGATGTTGACTCGGATGAGATTTGGGTTGCTGTCGTCCTTTTCACCGTTCACCAGGCTCTGGAGAAAGACTTGGATGAATTTAAGACCCCTGTTGGAAAACGAGCACACGCTAATTCTCAAGCTGAACGATAGCAACACAAATGTTCATGAGTGCGAAACAGTGATGACTCAAACCTTTTCAGCCACATGAGTGCCAGTGTTGCTCCAACTTTGGGCCATTCCCCTCCATGCATTTCTTTTTCTGCCTCTAAAATCATCTGAAGTGTTTTGAATCTTGCAGGGTTGGTGTCATAAACTGCCTTAATTTTCTGTTGGTTAAATAAATACATATTATTAATCTAATGACTAAAAACAATCAACATTGTAGTATAGTCTAATTCTGATTGATATGGATGGAAATGCATTAAACACATTAAACAGCATTATTATCTTGTTGCATCATGCTCACAGTCCACTAGGAATGCACACATTTAGCTGTGATTTTAATAAATATTGTGGGCACATCCTTTACAGCTTCCTCACACGACCATATTTGGAGTTGTTTCACACTGAGGCAACAGTTTAGGGTGAAATCTGGGTGAATCCAGTTGGAACTGCCTCCAGGGGCTGAATGACTGCAAAAGAAAGCCCAGAGGACGTGAAAGGGGTTGTCTGCCGGGAACATCTGCAGCAACCACAGCACTCTTGTATTCTTTACTTGACTGAATTAGAACCTTTTGTATCAGGGCCTAATATAGGGCCTTAAATATCCTAAAATACAGTTTTTGCTGTGACAGTATTTTTAAATAATCCGCCTACATTGGAATACAGAACTGGGTGGTAAGAATTCAGCGTGAAAGTTGTAGCTTTCCTAAATGTGGGGCTGTCAGTATTCTTACAGATTGACCACATTTGGATCCGGGTCACGGCACCAAATCTGTAAGAATTCTGTCAGCACACACTTAGAAAAAATGCTGGGACCAGTGTTAAATAAATAAATAAATTAATTTCCATCCAGATCCAGCAGAATTATCTTACAGTGGACAAAATTTAAGTGACACTTACTGTGATGTTACCAGTTATGTCAGCTTTGATTGGTGCAAAAATGGTAGCGCCAAGACAGTCTGAGGATTGGTAGAGAGAGAGAGAGAGGGGGGGGGGGGGGGGGGAAAGCAAATTAGGAATGTTGATGAAACACATTAACAGTTATTTTCCTCTCAAACCTGATTCAACATTTAAAACCGAAGCTAAATGATAAATTCAACTTAAAATGAGAGGTTAGTTAGGAATGTCCAATTTCAACCAACCATTATTATCAGCCAATATTGGCATTAAAATGTAAAGTCTAAAATTGTCAGAATCTGTCTTTTATGACGCATTTTACATGCACATATTATAAATCAAACTCTTCAGCTACTTCTCTCACTCAAAATGTCAAAATATGACAGATCCAAAGGTACAGTTTTTGAAATATGTTAAATAGTTGCCTTATTTTGCAAGGATTAGTGTTTAAATGTTAGGTACGTGTGATAAGAGATATGTAATGTTAGTTACATAAAATATCTTTGTTTTTCTTTTTCTTTTTTTTTTAAATGAGAGGGGACCCCATTGTTGCTACATGCTTGCTTAGTATGAGGATTGCTGTAAAGACTCTGACACAAAGCAGTGACTCGATGCAACCTGCTGGGTTTCTTATATAGGAAACTTTTTACTGATTTGCTTAATGAACTGACCTGTATTTGAATGTTTACTTTGTGAAGTGCCTTGAGACAACTCTAGTCATGATTTGACGCTATATAAATAAACTTGAATTGAATTGAATTAAATATAAAGGTATTGGTTTATACTGGCATCTGAAATGTAGAGTTAGAATATAGCATTTTACAGCATATCAGTAAAAAGCTTATATCAAACAACTCTAGTTTGATTTTTTTAAATGTCTTTTTATTGAAACAATTAATTTGCCAGCTTCAGAATGAGCTCAGTTCCGATACACATAGATTAGTTTTGACCAGACTGATGGGCTAACAGCTAGTTACACTGAAGTCCATCTCTTTAAATTACGGCCATTAAAAAGCTTTATGTCAAAATGTCATCATGATTTTGTACTAATATTATACTTAGTTATTCACAGCATAAGCAAAAATCTGGTTAATTGTACAACTTGAAACTGACAGCAGTTTCAAGGTTTAAAATGGGGTGAAAGGTTTTTGCATGAACTTCTAAAATGTAGACACCAGAAACCCAACTTAACTTTTTTACTTGGAATTAAACTCAATTTCTCCAAAGTAAAGCTGTTCAAAGAGCCATCTACAACAGGTAAGACATTAAATGTGCTCTACCTTTTCACTTGCAGAGACCCTCTCAAAAAATATGACCTGTCTCTTTAACACATGAAAACAAACCAAAACAATATATTTTCAGGGGAATACCACATTACAATTGCTAACAAAAAACACCATAATTTATTAACATTGTATAAATATTTGGGGTGGGGCTCAATTAAAAAAATGATCTAATACTTCAGAGGCTTTGTAATTAATTAATCTTGATTAATCGCATTTTGACCATTTTAATCGTTCAATACTATTTGCCCCAAAGCTTCTTTTTTTTGTAACAAAATATATTTTAGTGAGGCACAGATGACATACCCACACTTTAGTATCTCTGTAACCACCAGGTCTATTTGATTACTTTGGTCTCATTGTAAAGGTAACCTTTGTGGGATTTGTTGAAATGTGTAAATATCAGGATGTGTGTTATTAATGAAGTGTAAATGGACATTGAGTATTGTAAATGTTGTATCCTTAACTGAACACTAGGTGGCAGCAGAGCACTGCTAATATATGTGGAGGTGTAGAGTGGAGTTCTGGGGAAGTTCTGCTGAAGGTTGTAAGATGAATGCTGTGTGTATGCTCATCCCTCTTGCTGTAATAATGTGGATAAAGTAATTGCCTGCCTGCTTTACCGACTAGAAAAACATAACAGTAGAAACGTTGATTTTTGTCTTTCTTTCTTTTCTTCATGAAGAACAATTTGTGATCTGCTTCACTTCAGAGTTCCGACTCATAGCATAAATTCAAACAAAACAACATAAAAATCAATAAAAATGTATACAAGTGTAAATATGAAACAAATTCACTGACTGACAGTTACGTAATTCATTTAATTGTAGTTTTATTTGGGTTTGGAACACATAAAAAAGGTTTACACGGTCTCGTAGCCCAGGCTCCACATCTTTTCAGAGGTGCAGCTTGATGATATTTATTGATATATGTAAGGCATAATGCTAAATTGTAATCATAATCAACATGTTAACTTCCTACCCCTAATAAATGTGTAAATCGTAACTCAACAGCTAATGGAACATTTTTGGTTCTTGTTTTTACATTTCTATACTGGGTATGAAATAAATCTATGTTAGTTAGAGCTGTTGTCATAGTTTTACAAGTCGTTATCATCTCATGTCTTTAATTTAGAGAGTGGGTTTGATGACATCAGTGACATGAGTCCCGACCCCACACAGCTCGTGTTGACCCTCATGAATCTTTCCAGGCCCTGAGCTGTTAGTGGAAACTACTCATGACTGAGTCCTCTTTATTGTGCAGATGTGACGCTTTACCACAACAATAAAGGATACAGATCTAGTTTCAGAAGCTTGTGGGCCTCTCTTCACATTTTCCAGTGTACTGTCCTCACAGGCCTCATTTTGTCACAAATCAAAATGTTTCTATTGAATATGTTTAGTGTTAATTGGGCAGTACTGGAACATCTTAACTCTCTGTAAGACCTATCAGACAATAATAAATAAATAATAGGGAGTGAGTGGGTCAGTCGTGTACTGTCCAAAGAGCCAAGACGAAGCCTAATTAATCAAACAATGTTGTCAATTTGTACTAGGTGTTCAGGACCTTAATAGCTTGTAGGAAAATTGGCCCGGACATTTCTAGGTCAGGAAAAACAAAGGCCACAAGGAGGAAAGAGTTGAATACTGGTGTCAGGCTTGTTTCATCTCAAGGGTTTCACATGGCAAATTCAATGGACGGACTTTGGCGTATTAATACAGAATGAAGTTGCACAAAGATGCTCTGGTGCAGCGAGCCTCCTTTGAATGGACGAGGGAAACTCAACACCATACTAATCAATTTTCACAACTTTAAATCCAGGCCAGTGGATTAAATTATGCATGCTAACGGATTGTGAACAGCTTGATGGAGAGAAATATGATCCAAATGAAGATAATCATTTGAATTGAGACACATTGTTTTAGTGACCTTTAAAGAACGATTGGGACAGATTTTGCTTCTTTGACAGTTTGTGCTGAATAATCAATGTTTGTCAATACTTGCACCAGTGGAAAAATTAGAACTATAATGTCCACGTAAAAGTATCATAACATGCAGCTACGGGCTTGATGTGACTTGTCGGTGACATAAATTCAGCTTATTATTTACTTATTACAACAATAATTTTGACTTGATAAATCTGTCATAACAAGCTCCACAAATATAGGAAAATGCTGCATCCTGCAGTGTGTGACATCTAAAAGGTTTGTTCACATAATTTCACAAGCACACATTTGTTATTGGTCACTGTCCAAAACTGAGAAGATAAGCTTTACTTACCTAAGAATGGTGGAAGGTAAGACACAGCCTCCAGAAAGGGTCTTGTTTCCACCTGTTTGTCAGCCGGCAGCTGCCTGAACTGGTGCTCCATCAGCAGAGCCATCTCTGTAGTCTGCACACGCTAAAAGCAAAAGGCTGCCAAAGCCTGTGCTGCAGATTCAGTGTGTCACCAAGACTAGGTGAATCAACACACACGCACTAACTCACACACTCAAGTTACCTACTTTCAACCCAGGTCATGGAAGGACATCCAGCTGCCGGCAGGCTCATGTGATCAATTAGTCTACATGGGACATTTATTCCTCTATCTATCTATCTATCTATCTATCTATCTATCTATCTATCTATCTATCTATCTATCTATCTATCTATCTATCTATCTATCTATCTATCTATCTATCTATCTATCTATCTATCTATCTATCTATCTATCTATCTATCTATCTATCTATCTATCTATCATCTATCTATCTATCTATCTATCTATCTATCTATCTATCTATCTATCTATCTATCTATCTATCTATCTATCTATCTATCTATCTATCTATCTATCTATCTATCATCATCATCATCTAACTGTCTGTCTGTCTGTCTCTGTCAGAATAATTATATATTAACGAAATTGATAATAATAATAATAATAATAATAATAATAATAATAATAATAATAATAATAATAATAATAATAATAATTGATAATTTCCACCTGACTGAATATAAGTGACTGAATTTATTTCTAACAACAATTTAAACTGGGAAGATTTTCCCACCATTTTTTGTGTTGAAACTCACAAAAATCACCTAATTATATCCGATTTATTTATTTGTTTGTTTGTTTTATCAGCGCGCGTAAGTTGAGGTTGTGACAAGAAACGAAATGAGAAAAATCTTTTCGCGTTTCTTGAAATGAACACTTTTGGCCTTCGCTTGATTCCGTAGCGTTGGAGGGGAGTAAACCGTCTTTGGTAACTAAGGAAATACCTGAGAGCGGTTGTTTGAATTTGAATTAAAAGCGAAGACGGTTTAAATTCTTAAAGGTAGGCTTTTGTGTCCAAATGATACGTGCTGATTTATTTGAACGGTTTCTCTGCTGAGAGGCTAAATGTGGTTTATGGAGACAAACGAATCTAGGAACCGCCATTGTTTTCGTCAGCTGAGTTAGCATCTACGTTAACACAAACGTTAGAAACAGCGTCTTGTGCTTGATATAGACTATTATATTATTATATAGGCTTTCCATAGACTAATCTCAAGTGATGCCAGGTGTAACTGTGTTTAACTGTTGAGTTGCTTTTTTTTATTTTGTTGCTTGTGATTCAGACTGATGGCTTTTCCCACACGCTCGGTCCATCTGTCCAGTAGGAATCGGTGCCGGGTGCTGGAAGAACAGAAGGTCCAGCGTCGTGAGAGGGAGGCTCAACAGCGCCACCAGTGGGAGCTTCATTCTCGGTACCTAAAGGAGCAGGAAGTCCGCTGTCAGCAGCAGGCGGCCTGGAGCTGCCAGAGGTGCTTCCAGCAAAGGCACGCGCGTCTTTTTCTTACTTTGGGAGGGTGTTGTTGCAGCAGAGACGACTGGGGCCAAATCTACCTCATCGTGATGTAGAAGAGATAGGGCATGGGGATTCTTCTGTGATGCCTTCAATGAGATTGTAAATAATAATGCTCCATTCCGTTAAATCCGTGTTGAAGGTCGAGATAGCCCATAGTTTACTCTGATGAGTGAAAGCGATGCTGCCTAGGCAAAAGCTTGGAAATCTAAACCGGGAAGGGACTGGCTGTCATTCAGACGACTGCAGAATCGTTTCAACTCCACTGTAAATAAAGTCTAATCTGATTTTTATCTGTCTAAAAACTCAAGTCATCATGAGTGATTTTAGAAGGAAATCAAATAAAAAAGGATTCTCACTTAATAACCAATAAATCAGCTGAGCACTTTGTTTAGTCCGGTTTTCTCTGAATCTAAATCCTCACCTACAAAAGCCTAGAAAACAGCAGCTTACCATTTCACCTTCCTCGTTAGCTCACCTTCTACCACTCAGTCATTCAGTTTGATCCCATTTGTTGTCTCGGAGGTCCATAGCATACTGAAAAGTTTAGATCCAAACAAATCCTGACAGACTTGATCCTTTTTGGAAGCAGACTTCATAGCAGAACCACTGAGTCATGTTTTTAATATTGCCCTATCTAGTAATGAATTTCCTAATATTTGGAAATCTGCTTTTGTTTCCCCTCTAGAAAAAAAGAGACATCTCTGTTGTCAATAATTTCAGACCAAATTCTAAAATGAAATGTCTTTTCTTGTATATTCACGGTTTGGATCAGCAGACAAAGATGGCAACAAAAGACAATTGAAGTATTTTTTTTCTCCACTCTTTATTAGCATGTCAGCCTACCATCATTTGGAAGAGGAGGAGCAAAGAAAAGCCTTCCTGTGGAGACACAGAGGGAAGCTCAGAACCATGCTTCAGGAGGAACGAGACCAGCTGGAGGCAGAGCTTCGACAGCTTGTCCCTGACAAAACCACACGAATGAATCAAATGGTGCAGAAAGCTGAAGAGCTTCATTCAGCAAGAGAGGAAACGAGAAAAAAAGTAGTTCCCATAAATATTTTTGTTATTGATGGTCAGTGTTTTGCCACGTATGATTCTGTTCTCGTAACTTCTCTGTTTTTGTGTCTTCTAGATTGCACAGGAGCTTCTGAGAGAGCACTGGAAGAGAAACAATGCAGAATTACGACAGGTAAGTGGGTTTGAACTATTCATGCAAAAGTGATTAAAGCCCCAAATCTGGGCTGCACCAATGTGATTAATGACTCTGGGTATCAGGTAAACGTCTAGTGTGTGTGTGAAGGACCTGATAATCCAGGAAAACAGAGACTTTTTGTTCAGATGTCCATTTGATCTGAAAACTTATAGCTCTAGTGAGGCACACGTTCCATTACTTTCAGTTAACCTGAGTCTAGCCTTTGCTTTAGAGAGTAAAACGCTCTGGTTTCCTTTCCTCTAGGGGTCAGGTTCATCAGCACCTCTGTCACAACTCAGTCTTTAACTCTGTCTGCAGGCTGAGTCGGCGTTACATAAAGATCATGTTGTCAGCCGGTGGCAGGAGCAGGTATCTGAGAAGAAACAGGTAGGATGATCACCCCGAGTGTTCAATTAAACATGTCAAATGATGTTTATGTCAGTGTTTAATCCGTCCAGCCAGCCATTAAAGCTGCCATTATCCTTTTACATCACCAATTATTTATGTAGCACATCTATTTTTAATCAAAGTGCTTATGCATTCTGTGAGCACAGGATCACATCTGAAATCTCAGGTTAATCCAACTCAACGCCGTGCATAGTTAAGAAAGTTTGACACTTGATGTGAGCAACCCGTCTCATCAAACATGCAGAAAGAAGTGACAGAACGAGAGGAGAAGAGGCGCTTTGAGAACGAGCACGAGAGGACTCGAAAAGAGGCGCAGGAGAGGATGAAGCAAGCGGAGGAGAGACAGAAAGAAGAGGAGCGTAGGAGAGCAGAGGCTCTTCGCCAACAGATGGAAGAACTGAAGATGAGGGAGGAAGAGGTTTTTGCAGCTTCAAAAATAACATCTCTGCTTGTCTAAATAAAGCTTTTCTTCCTAACGGTGTGTTGATGCCCTCAGACCTCCCGTCTAAAAAAGGAGCAACAGGTTCTGATGATGCAGCAGGTGGAGCTAGATAAAATAGAAGAGGAGCGGAAGAAGATAGAAGACAGGCGCAAAAAAGCTGAAATGGGGTATAAGCAGCTCTTTCTGTAGATTATTCATCACAAGCTGATCAAACTTCATACATAATTAACTTTACCATCCAGGAGTTTTTTGATTCGTCAATATAAAGCTCAGCTGAGGAGGAAAGCCCAGCAAGTGCAGGAGGAGCTGGTACGGATCAGCCTCACCCTCAATCCAGATATATCTAATGTTTTATGTAAAATCTTTTTAAAAATCTTTTGTGAACGTCAGGAGGTTGACCGTAAGATCATGGCAGCCCTGCTAGAGGGAGAGGAGGAGGACCAAAGGCTGAAGGCAGCGAGGAGGGAAAGGGCGGTCGCCGACGCTGCCTGGATGAAATCTGTGCTTGAAGAGCAGCTGAAGCTGGAGCGCGAGAGGGAGGCTGAGTTTGAAACTGTCCACAGGTCAGCGTCAAGACTCTGCAAAGAAAAGAGAAGAGGTTCTTCTTCGTTTAAATGCAAACAAATATTTCACGTGAACTTACAGGGAGGACGCTCAGCGTGTGTGGGAGAAACGAGAAGCTCAATGGGAGAAGGAGAAGAAAGCCAGAGAGCGACTCATGCACGAGGTAAAACCGGGTTTCAGTGAAGGTTTCTCAAAAACGATTCTTTGGATTAAAAGATTTCTGTTTTTTCTTGTAAGGTGCTCGTGGAGAGGCAGCGGCAACTGGAGGAGAAAATGCAGAGGAACCGTGAGGCTCAAGAAAGCTCACTAAAAAGACGCGAGGAGCTGATCCAGGAGTTGGAGAAGGAGAGGGAGCTCAGACGCCTGGAGAAAGAGCAACACGAGGGCCGCAAGACAACAAGGATGCAAGAATTAGATGCTCAGGTTTGTGCTGCTTGTATGATTTTTAGTTTTCGCTTGCAAACATGTCCTAACATTTGAATGGTTAATGCAGGTGGAGCAGAAACACCAGGAGGAGATGGAGGAGCAGCGCAGGAGAGAGCGTGAACAAGAGGAGGACAGGGAGGCTCTTCGGATACAAGAGGAGCAGCTGAGGCTTGAGATGCAGAAGATGGCCGTGAAAGGGTACCAAGAAAAGGTAAAGATGCAGCTCAAACTGTCTGGAAAGAAGATGCTCCTTGGTGTTAAATTAAACTTTTCTTTTTTTTCTCCATTAGATTCACAACAAACCTTTATCAGTACCTGGGCATGTGCTGTCGGGGAGACTGAACTTCTGATGAGCTTCTTTTCTGTTGGTAATCAGCTTTAAAGTGCCAACAACGTAGAAGTCCTCTTTAAACTTGAACCGTTTCAACTTTAACCTTTAAAGTCTACCGAGATGTTTACAGTTTTTGGGTGGAATAGGAGAAAGTGTCCTCGGTGTCTTTTAAAAAGGATGAAACATTATCAAAGGTTATGAAGGCTGTTTGTTGTGCCATGTTTATAACCTGATTTTGATGCTTTTGTTTTGAAAAGCACTTGTACATGTATTTGACTGTAGAGTATTTTTTTTATTCTGATTTTCAAAAACCAAATAAAATGGATGCAAACAAACTCGTGGAGCATTTCTGAGTTGAAAGTTTGAAAAGGTGAACAGAAAAACCTCACAGACCAAAGAGGGATTCAGTTATAAATAAAGTTTATTTAAAAAATAATTTTTCCTCAATTGCAGTGGAGCCGCTACATCACATACATTCCTGCACTCTGGACAAGAACAGGAAGGGTCATTGCTTGGAACAAATTCAAAGTAAAAGCATGAATCCTGAATACTTGGTAAAGTTGGTTTGTTCACTTATACAGGAAACATGTAGACTTCAGTCTCACAAGATGCACAGTTAAAACTAGCTGCAGAGAGACAATACACACACATGAACATACATGACTTAGCTCCACAGCACTAATGTGAAGTAGCTGCGAAACACAAGAGGCCTGTTGGAAACAAACCAGAAGAGTAAACATTTTGGCCTCAGAACAAGTCAAACTTGTTGCATTCACCAACTTGACTAATGGGCCCACCGATGCAATAAGAGCTCTGCAAGCAGGAACGCACTGGGACAGGAGGCAAATATCACTGCAGCAAATATTTTTATTGCTAAGCTACAAAGTGAATAAACATTTGTTTTGTATTAAACATTACAACGTGATAATGCTGGTATTTCAGTACCATTTTATTTTATGAGACTATCATGCTGTGTAAATGTGCTTAACTCTGTGATAATATTGTAACTATAAACAGGCCTTGTAGCTGGAAGATATTGTGTCATCTCATAAGATATTGTGCTAAGACGAAAAACTCCATATATGATTAGCATTTTTAGATTTTCACATTTTTTATTATTGTCGATATAATGCATAAATCTAAAAAATAATGCATGCATTAACCACAAATACATTACAAAGTGTGTTAAAACAAAAAGAGAGATGAAGTTGGCTGTGCAGCTCTATAAGTGCGGTTTAGTTGGTATTCTCCTTTGTTGTGATGGTGACTAGCTGCTTGGCAGCCTTGGCAATGTCATAAGCACATTGGATGACCTGCTGAGTGACCAGCTGCATGTCCGGTCCTGAGCCGCCCTCTGCAGGGACGGCCTTCCGGCACTCGTTCTGAAGACGGCACGCGCTGGAGGTCAGCAGGCGCAGCGAGGTTCTGACCGTGTCCGAGCGAGGCTTCTGCAGAAGAACAATTCACTTAGTACTAGTAGAGGTGTGTGTGTGTGTGTGTGTGTGTGTGTGTGTGTGTGTGTGTGTGTGTGTGCGTGCGTGCATGCGTGTGTGTGTGTGTGTGTGTGTGCGTCAAACCTTGGGAAAGAGGGCAGCCATTTCTGTTACAGCCACATGGATTCTTTCTGAGCAGGGTACGAAGCTGTGAGTGGAGAAGGTTTGCATGAGTTCAACGTAAAAGCCAATGCAGACGGGTTTTCAGCTTGATTATGCGTCATTTTTGCTCAAATACACTCTCACACAGCTGTTTCCCATTTGCAACTTACCCTTTATGCACAAAGTTAATTCCAATTTGGTGCTTTTTATTATTTGCACACTTCTGTTATTCTATTTGCATTCAATCACATGTCATTTGATTTCTTACAATAATTTATATTCTTATTTTTTAATGTGGTAAATTCAATTGAATCTTTTAGGATTTCATGTGCAGCCTTGCATTCTTTATTTTTTATTCTTATATTTGCTCCTGATTGCTGCTGTGACACCAACATTTCTCCACTGAGGGGCAATAAAAGGATTAATGGCAACAAAATGAACACAATAAAACAGCAGGCAGATGCAGAACCGGGTCTGTTAGTACGAGACACAGCAGAGGAAGAAACCATGTGAGGGAGAGGAAAATCAAACAGTGCCTGGGAGGCAGGGACAGAAGCCGGAGTACCAGGAGGTGGGGTCGGGGGATCGGAGGCCGAGCGGCTGGAGGGGAGAGGGGGCCTTCTCGGCCCAGGGGACCAGAGTGCTGAAACATCCCAGGCTGTGCCTGAGCCGTCGCACACCTTCACGCTCACATGGTCTGTTCACGAGGATGAAGTGTGGAGAAACCAAACAATGTAACAGCAGCGCGCGGGTGGAGGGAGAATGAGGAGGAGCAAAGCCAGAACAAAAAGCATAGACTGGTAAAAACGGAATAATTATGAACTTACAGGTTTGGAACGGAAAAGAGGAAACAAATGCTAAAAGTCGGACTTTCTGTCCACAGTCTGACCTGTCATGTTTGTTATCCTGAGCAGCTCGCAGGAGCTCCTGGATGTTCTTGGTGATCTGCTCCGTTTTGCGGATGACATCCTCTGTGCTGGGGAGCGTGGAGTCCAACTCAGTCTCCACATCATCTAGTTCAGGGATGGAGCTGCTCTCTCCCGGCCAGCCGCTGCTCCTCTGCCTCCCTCTCCTGCCGAACCTGGAGAAAGGCAACTCAGGAATCAGGCTTTCAAAAAAATCCTTGGAACGTATTAGAACAGGAGTCTTCAACTAGATTTGTTCAAGGGCCAGATGCTCTTCTAAAATAAATTTCAATTATTCCCGAATCTTAATGTACATATTAATGTATTTAATATGTTAATTTCCCTTCCAAATACCAGTTTATTTTGTTATTTTTTACACATTTGTCAGTGTTTATGTTCACATTTCCTTTACAAACCCGAGCCACTGGAGGGCGACTGCAACATATTAGGCTTCCTTTTGTGAAGCGGTTCTGCATCAACTTGACGTTGTGGTTCAAGCACGCCAAAAAGTGCAATCTTCAGTTCCTTTTCTCCAAGGGGGCATTTATGTAAATGTTTTTGATTTATTCAGCTCGTTTCCTCCTCTAACTGTAATTCCTTCAGTTGGCTCTGCCTACCAACCTGGTAAATATTGTTTACTTGTGCATGTGTTGCTTTCTTATTGTGTTTTGTGTCGAGACATCGCAACTACGCGCTATTGTGTTGGAAAGTTCATGAACGTAGATCCTAGGAACTGCTGCAGATTAAATAAAAAATGCTGAATGAGAGCGGAGTTTGTAGTCATTTTTGATTATAGGCTGCTTTTCAGTTTGTTTAAAGTGACAGTGTGTATTTTCCCTGGCAATAGGGGGCAGTAGATACCTAAATTGTTGCAAGCAAGCTGCATTTTTGTGTTGGAGTAAGACCTTACCAACGGATGCCCATTAGGGTCAAAAAGGCACAAACTTTAGCAAAATAACAAGCACATCAAACTCCCTTTCATCACTTGCAGTGAGTGAAGATGTAAATGTGTAAAACAACATTTATTAATAGTGAAATTTTTGTAATCATTTTTAAAAAATCAGTAAATGCGTTCTTCTTCCGGCACTCGCAGAGAACAGATGCTTCTGCTTTTGCTCCCTTATCTTTTTTTCTCAAGGCTCTTTGTCCTGTCTGCCCACAGAGCGCTTCTCTGCATTTCTTCTGAAAAACCCTATTTTTAAGAATGGATTTAATTAATTGGTCATTCAACGCGATTGACAAGATTTGTTCTACGATGAGAACGGAGGAGGGGGCTCCCACTTGCCCGCAAGGGACACACGCAGTGGGATATATGCTCGATTCCTGGAAGGAGTGGAAGATCGTATGCCTCTCTCAGTTGTCCATTGAGGATGTCGAAGATGTGTGGATATTTGGACTGATGATCACTGGATTTCTTCTGATTGGAGTGGGAGGATATCTGGTTTTCTGGAAATTTGGAAAGACGGGAGCGATTGGAGGGCGACCCGCACCCACGGAAAGCACAGTCCGTGTGGAGACTTCTCAGACTGGGACGTTACTCGAGGTGAATCATAAGCTGGTCAATGTTCTAGCTGCGATACCGGTATTAGTGCGCAAAATGGATGTCATCTCGGAGAGGGTCACTGGATGGTGTGGAGATGTTTAAAACCTGAATTGGCTTCACTGGAGGACTTGAATGATCAGTTACAGACTTCAAGGCAGAGAGGAAAATTATCTCTGCCTGACCCAAACAAAGTCTTGTTATCCGAATCTGACGCCATGGCAGCCTTGTGAATGCCAACAACAAACCCCCACGAAGGAATGCAGACAGATGCTGTGAAAACCCGACCTACCCCCCGCCTTCGGATTGGTGGACTTCAGCCTGGCGAGGTCATCAACCTGCAGGTGTCAATGTGCTCTGCGCTCCTCCCAAGATCTCCCTACCACCTGTGGCTACAGTGGCTGAGCGCCATAGGGCTGCTCTAGCTGGGGAAACAGGATCCCAGCCCCCCCCCCCCCCCCCCCCCCCCGCCTTCCTCTTGGTGTCTCATGTTGTGAATTGTTGATGTTCGTGCTTATATGTTTGAGGCGTTTTTTTTTTTTTTTGTTTGTTTTTTTGCATAGTAAAGCTACGCCCTGCCGGGAGTAACTCTGGTATGTCTTTTTTTTCCCCTCCCCCAATTTATCCTCATGTGATCCCCTTTTCATCTAATTAACGGTAGCGCGACTCTAGTTGCGAATGACCACAATACCAATTCTTCTGTACTGAAACAATTGCCTCTCGGGGATGATTAAAGTTTTTTTGAATTTGAATTTGTCCTCAAGGGCTCCCATAGGAGGAAACATGGCATCTAACTTAGACCTGCTCCCATATAATTTAGACCAGATTTCTATGGTTAAATGTTACGAAGCCACCAGTATTTTTCAACAATTAGGCATCATTTCATTCATTTTCAATTTGATGGATATTTCCAGAGATTAACAATAAAAACTACACAATGTCACTTTAAGGCACACTTGGTAGTTTTAGCATGCTTTTAGCACCCCTGGTGTCTGTTTAGTAGAACGTAAAGTGAAACTTATCTCCTCGTTGTGCAGTTTCCTTTATAACAACCTAATCTAACTGCTGAAACGTCTCCTCAGCCTTTGTTCGTTTCTACAGGAGCAGTTCATCACTAACTCAGCTGTCTTCACAATCTAAAACATGCAGAAAATGTGCTGCAAGCAGACTTCAGAGCCAGGCATGACAGTTCAATTTTGCCCAAGTCCAACAGGTGGCGCCTGCCACTTTGAAGTTGCAAGTGTGATATTCTGGCCACAGAGGGGACGGGGGGAGTAACATTTCATTAACCCTGTAACAACGGTGGCACAGGAGTTAAGTGCTCGCCCCGTAATCGGAAGGTTGCTGGTTCGAGTCCCGCTCAGTCTGTCACTGTCGTTGTGTCCTTGGGCAAGACACTTAACCCACGTTGCCTGCTGGTGGTGGTCGGAGGGACTGGTGGCGCCAGTGCTCGGCAGCCTCGCCTCTGTCAGTGCGCCCCAGGGCAGCTGTGGCTACATTGTAGCTCATCCCCACCAGTGTGTGAATGTGTGTGTGAATGGGTGAATGACTGATTGTGTTGTAAAGCGCCTTGGGGGGGTTCTAGGACTCTAGAAGGCGCTATATCAAATACAGGCCATTTTTGCCATAAACGGTCATTTTAGTACATAGCTCAAGAAATTGATTTAAAAATAGGAAAAAGTTGCTTAGTAAGGTGTGAGAACAACGTTGCAGCTTTACGAAGACCCTTTCATTTGACAGAAAAAGTAGAATGTACAGGTAGAAAGGTTTGGTGGGCTGAGTGTGGCCCACGGGCCACCAGTTGACATTCCCTGTTTTACAACATATGCAAGGAAACACTCTTACCCAGAGCTGTCCATCTCAGAGTCATTGAATGTGTTGTCGTAGTCACTTTCCGGCATGCTGCTTTGTTTTTCCAACTTTGAGGTCTAAAGGAAAAAAGGTGATCATGAGTACACAGCTGCAGCTTGGATGCACGATCAGGTGCAACGGTGTCGGGGTTAAAATCAGCTGACCTGATTAAAAAGTCAATAAAGCTGCAAAAGCCAGAGCACATTAGTTTATGATCTTTAACCTTATCCAGGGGCGTTTTTACTTATAAAGAAAGAAAAAAAAGGTTTGATTATGTCCGAAAAGTCTAGGAGCGTTTCTGTAAGCATGAAATAAATGTAAAATCCAAACAAGAATAACACATCAGAGGTTTGTGAATTTAACAGGGTAGAATAAAACACGGCTGGAATGGCTCACCTTCACACTGAATTCAAAGCTACCCTTGAAACAAGACACAGGTATATTCACACCTAGCATGTTTTTTTCATTTTCACTCATAGCTGACCTCCACATACAAGTATTTAGATTACATTCTTGCACATTGTGGAGTCTGAAGCGTAGGTTTGCGTTTAAATGGTGCAGATGGGCTAAATTTCTGTTTCATCCACATTTTTTTTTACTGCAAACACGTGTTGTTTGGCCGTGTTAAAGCAAAATCGAGCCATTTTTTGACAGTCAAAAGAAAAACTTGGTTAACAACTAAATTAAATCTTTTTCACAAATTGCATTTTATCAAACATTTTTTTGCAATTTGGAGATTCATTCACCAAATCTATTTTTGACCAGATTTTTTTCACATCATCAGCAACATGTTAGAAAGAAGCTGTTAAATTCTGCAGCTGGATCTGCTCAGAGTTCAGCCGTCAGGCGGAGGTTTTGGTCAGCAGAGCGGTGAGGATGATGCTGATGAAAGCAGCCAGTGGAAGGACGGCTCATGCACCAGAGCAGCAAAGAAGCTGGAGGACGTAGGACAGGTCAAACCCAAGAGGACGTGATGCTTCCTACCAGGTGCTGACCCGGTGTGTGTGTGTGTACTTAACCTGAATGCTGTCGTCCTTCGACCAAGACAGGGTGGATGGGAATGAGGGAAGGGATGAAGAGGTCACAAAAGCACATCTTTCTGACTACAAAGACAGGGTTAAATCATATTTTAAACATAAATACATGCTGGTGATGAATGTTGACTCCATTTAGATCCAGATTAAGTTTAATAGCAATGCAGAACCAGTTGATGGGAGAATGTGCAGGATGAATGACGATGGAAGCAAAACGGCAAAAAACAAAGTTCTGCTTCGTGTTAAGAGTGAATTTAGGATTAATTATTCTGACTCATACAAATAATTTATTTGTTTGACAAACGTTAACCTCGTGCATGTTTTAAAATCCAACATAAATAAAGATGCTGGCTGTAAAAATAGATAAATGTAACTCATCGATTCAAAATTTAAGTGACGCGTTTAATCAGAAAGGGGATCCAAACAGATGAGGGGTGTGTGTGTGTGTGTGTGTGTGTGTGTGTGTGTGTGTGTGTGTGTGTGTGTGTGTGTGTGTGTGTGTGTGTGTGTGTGTGTGTGTGTGTGTGTGTGTGTGTGTGTGTGTGTGTGTGTGTGTGTGTGTGTGTCATGCATTACAGAACACAGAGCATTTCTTTGATTTTAATGCTTCAGCATGAGACAGTACAAAACTTCACAGCTGAACATTGTCACAGCGACTTCTGTTTTCCACAGCTGCAATTTGTCCCAAAACAGGAAGCAGAAAACAACTGAAACATGAAGAGAATGAATCTGTTCGACACCGGACAGAACAATGAGTTTCAATGAGTCGATCTTTGATGAGGCAACAAAAATAAATGACCCAGAGGCAGATTAAAAAAAAGGATGGAGGAAAACATTTGCAGGAAAGGGAGAGACAGAAACAGGGTGGTGGAGAGGAAGCAGCAAAGGAGAGCAGGTCTTACTTACATGAGGTGGGAAGGGTTGCAGGGTGGGGAGACCCTCCTCTGGGTAAGGGCTGTCCCCTTTGGGGACATAGGGCTTCAGGACCGAGCCAGTCTCATACATAGACATGGGCCGACTGGCCCGCGCAGACTGCCGGTGTTTCAGGGCTGAGGGGCTGGAGGGGTCGGGGTAGTCTGGACCGCTGGGGGTCTGATACAAATGGGCTGTGACCTGCCGCCTCAGAGAGGTGTTCTCGCTTTGCAGAGACTGAAGCTGGAAGAGACGGTCAGCAAGACACCAAGAAGCGCTCAGCAAAGCAAGCTTGTTTCTCTGACATGACTCATCCTTCACCTGCCTCAGCAGCTCCTATCTGACATGTGGAGATCATCTCAACCCTTCTTAGTATTAGTTTAGCAGAGTTAGAAAACATTCATGCAGATGATTCTAGTTTGTTTCATCACAAAACCATTATTTTCCTTTACACCCCGGAGCAGCTTCAGAGTCTGTTCCTGGCCAGCTGCTGCAGGAAAACCGGATTCATGCAATCGTCTGACGCACCTGTGATGGAATTATAGGGAGGGGACTTATTCTGGTCTAAAAATGCAAAGCAAGTAATAAGCAAGCGAGAGGTTGTTGCACAAAGATGCAGCTAAAGTACAGACAGGCTGTAAAAAAGCATTCAAGAGCAGAAAACTGGCTGCAAAACAACGCAACACTTTGCGAAAGGGGAATGTTTTTGATAAAAGAGGGGATTTAATACTACCATTAATAGTATCTGCTCTTAAGTATTCAAATATGTTTGAATTGGATTATATTCCTGAATACTGCGCTCACATGTTTGTAGAAAATACTAACAACTAAAAAACATAATACTCTGGCAGTTTTTTTCCTCCACCATGATCCAAATAATTAACCCAGCATCTATCAAAATTAATTCCTCTCATCTTCTTCCCAAACTGTGCATTTCTGTACTCATGAGTCTAACAGAACACACAGAGCTGAGACGGGGCTGAAATTTGTGCTGATTCTCCAATTTCAGAATAAATTATTAGATGTAAAAATACTAATGTTTCTAAGTTAGTAAAAGTATTTTTTCCTGGTTTATGTAGCCATTTAAAAATAATACAAAATAAATTTAATAACAACAAAATTCTGAAAATGATCTAAAAACGTATCAAATAAAAAAATAATCCACAAAACAGCTCATTCAGAACCTAAAGCTACAAATAAATCATGCTTTTGTTTCTAAAGCATGCTTGTTAGTAACTTGTTTATCAACCATGACAAAGCAACATTTGACTGTTAACATTAATAAAGTTACAATCAACAAAAGCGTTAAACTCTCCCGCGTTGTCTCTAGATCTGGAGCATGCTGGTTAAGAACCGAGGCCGGGGCGGTGGCGAACGCTCCGTCCCCCTCCCGCTGTTAGTGATCTTATTGTTGGAACGCGGCCGATACCTTTTTCCTCATGAGTCTCAGCTCATCGTTCAGGTCGTTGTGGGTTCGTGTGAGCTCCAGGATCCTGGCTTCGGAGACAGACAGAGCGTTTTTCACCTCCATGAACTCTTGCATAGTAATGGGGCCATCAGACAGGTCAGAGTCCAGGCTCTGTTGGTGACGCGAGTCAGAAACCCAAACAATAAAAACGTGCCTTTAATGCTTTCTGGGGTTTTTTTTCTACCTAATGGCCGAATACCTTTGTCCGATCTTCTTTGCTTGAAGGAAGCTCTTGGTCTGTATCCTCGTCGGACGCCACGTTGTCATAATCGTTCTCGTTATCGTTATCTTGGCTATCGCCGCAGTGTCTGAAAGGCGTGCTCTTCAGAATGAACTCGACGTTATCTGGTGGGTGAAAATAAATCCAGACGGTTAAAATCCGTACTTTAAGTCCATTATTTGGGTATTTTTGGAAGAACAGAAAGACGTGAACCTTTAGGGCTGAAGACTGAATTCCCCAGCTGTCTGCGTTTAGCATCGCTCAATATGTCAATCAATAAAGTCGCAAATTCATGTGCGTTAAATCTTGCGAGCTTCTGTCGTCCCTGAAAGCAGTGAGCAGCGTCACGCAGCAGAACTGGTTTTGGCTGTCAAGTAAAGACCGGAACCGGATTTACCTGATTTCTGGTGGAGGAGTACTCTGGATTCACAGGAAGGAAAGGAACCACCGTGGTCTCCGTCACCAGGGTGTTGTGATTCTGTGTGGCCAACCACACTGCAAACAGTGACATCATCAACATTTGCCCACGGCTATAATCATCACCTTTAACTGACACAGTGAAGAGGTTTTAATGGCTAATACTCATTCACCTGCGTCAGTCTCTCGTCTGTCCACCTCATCGTACACGTCCATGGCCAGCTCCTCAAATAAGTGATTACTGAGCTGCACGGGCACCAGGTAACGTTTAGTTTTAATAAAAGACTAGAGAATCCGTTTTAATATTAAGTACTTACAGACTGCAGTTTCCTCTTTGCTGCTTTTGCAAGTTCAGATAAATCGGAGCTGCTGCAAACAGGGAATACATTTGGTTCAAATAAGCGTAAGAATTCAGACTTTCCATCGACGCGATGCACTTTTTACTTCGACTTATACTTACGTGTTTCTGATCCATCAAAAGTCCGCATACAAATACAAATCACATGTACTGTTTAGTATTAAAAATGTGATTTATTTTCGGCGTGGATTGCGTTTTTTTGGTTTTAAGCTTTATTGTCCAACTATAACTTTACTGCAACAATCAAAACCAAACTACTTCCTTACCTGTCGGCCAGCTGTGGGACAACAAAGTGCTCACCGCTTCTATGATCTGAACCAAACGAGGAGACAAAAAGTCACAGTCAGTATTTATGAGACACATTCAGCAACAAAAGAGCTACGTTCAACGCTGCTAATGACGGACGCCTCCCACCGCATACCTGGTTTTCGCCCACACAAGTAAAAGGCCAGCCTGTCGGTGAGCTCGTACTGAATCTCCACCAGCCTGTCTGCCAGGTCATGGTGACCAGCTTCTCTAAAATAAATACAACAAAGCTTGATGCTTATAATAGGAGGTTCAGTTGGTTTCATCTGTTAGAAAAGTTACTTTGCGTGGTGCACGGGAGTTTTGCCGTTGCAGTCTAAGGCTCCAGGATCAGCGCCGTAAACGGATAATAATTCAGCCTGAGATATTTGTCCTTCCTTTGCAGCTACGTGTAACGGAGTGTTCCCCTTTTCCTGGGGTGGAGATTAAAATCATGTGAGATCTAATTAGTACAACATGCATTTATGTATTAGTAATAAATAAAAACAAAACAGTCTTACAGGGTTGAAAAAATTGGCTTGTGCTCCGAGGGACAGCAACCTCAAACAAGTCTCCAGATTTCCAGTGCGTGCACACGAGTGAAGTTGCTAGCACGGAAATGTAGCAGTTAGCTGAAAAAGCACTAAATCTCATCAAATCTGAAGGAATAACCGTTTCTCCTCACCTTACTTAAGTCCTTGGCCGTGGAGCTGTCATCCTCTCGACAGGGCATGCGATGGACGAATGCCAGCATTTGATATTTGGCTCTTATAAACTCTGATTTGTTTGGGCTTTTTGGAAACAGACATGAAGACAAAAACTAGTAAAATCCAACCAAACAACAAGCCCTCTGTAATGGATGTGAACTGTAATGTCTCACTGAAGTTTGTCCTGAGGGTTGGCCTTGCGTTTTCCACTCATCACAGATGCAGGGTCCAGAAGGGAATGTTCCCATATTGAATTTGCACCATTACTGTATAATGTCTGAACCATCTAGGAGAGAGACAAAGACGTCTTTTAAAACGCGTCCCCAGCGACAGAGACAACACGACGCTGACCAGATGTTACAGATTTCCTGTCCAGCTATATTTAAACAAAATCCGTGCACCCCGGCTGTATTCAAGACCCTAAACTGGGGCTACACTAATGATGGTGCAACATTTATTTAGACAGACCTGCAGCTGTGTTGGAGGCCAAGGTGTGTGTGTCAGGTGACGGACTTGAGAGCTGTGTCGGCCTAGACTTCGATGAACACTGCAGCACTCGTCACAAATCAACACGCCTCGGTTCACCGAGGCCCAGCGAGGCTCTGTGAGAGAAACATAAACACCGGCTGATTAGAGAAGTCGTTTAAGGTGTGAGAACAACGTTGCAGCTCTACGAAATTCCAGAATATTTTACAACTTTGAACCACTTAAGAAATCCATGCATTTATCTGTCAATCTGTAGCTGCATCATTCACCTACAGCCCATTTTAAATTGACATGAAACCATGCATTGTTTGTAAAAAGGAAGTGAGGACTACAGGTGGAAGCTGAATGCAGCTTCCTCTTTCAAAATAACAGACTTGGAACAAGCTGTTTAACAAATAAAAGTTTAATCTGTGACCAAATTCAGATTATATGCGTCGGTTCCTCACTTATCTACCACATCTCAACTAGATTATGTGTCAGAGTGTTTTTCTGTTGCGTTGCATCTGAAAAGAAGCTTTTTCTGACACTTATGACTCCAGAATAAAGCTATTGTTAACTCATTTGACCTTCACACAGCCAATAAAGCACACAGGCTGTCTGGGTGCGTGAAAGGGCAGACACTAGAGTCTGGAGAGGTCCGTGCAGCAGCTGCAGGAGTTGCCGCTCAGACTCTTGTCTCCTGGTCCCCGGATTTAAGGATCTCTACTTAACAGCTCTCTGACGAGACCTCCTGACGTGCCTCTTTAATGCTTTCCTCAACAAGAGCTTCTAAATTTGATCCCACATCTTGAAACTCTAAAAATATTAGCGCCCAACAACTGGTGGCTGACATATGGTGGGGCAGCTGCTGGGGAAAAAAATCAGGGCTAACAAAAAATGTAACAATAACAGGTAAAGGGTTATTATTATTATTTTTTGCTTAAAAAAGTCTGTTATTTTGATACAGTTTAAGAAGCAGGAAATATATATTATGGCAACACAATAGCTGAAGAATTCTTCTGCGATGAGATTTAGCTGTCAGCATCCTGTTCTGCTTCCTGTGCTTGCTGCAAACATTACGTATGTTATGCTTACTATAAATGGAAATTATGCATTTGTCTGACACAATATGATCATCTGTGCAACTTCAATAGAAACATTGGGTTGTAGAGGATTAAATTCGGGGGAAATCTGTGAGAACAAACTAGATTATCCTGTCAAGATTGGTAAAAGGTGTGACTTGAATAAATAAATTTACTTAAGATAAACTATATACTGTACTAAGAAGTTTTAGGTTTATTGTGTAAATCGTTTGTCTGCTTGTTGGAATTTTTAGGGGAAATTAGGTTGAAAACACGTTAAAAGGAAATCTGGTCTGCAGTGAGTTCAGCTCAAACTCGATATGTCACCGACTTGTTACAAATGACACGACAAATAAAAGGCATATTCACAATTTATTAGCCAACAAAGTCCCTGGTAAAACTACAGGAAACGGACGACCTATCTGCAACGAAAGCAGCGCTGTAATCTGGTTTCATTTAATCCAGGTTGATCGAACCAAATGTCAACAAAAACCAAATGGGATACACTGAATGTAAATGTTCCTACCTGGAGCGTTGCAGTCTGCACAGATCTCCGTGTTTCTCAGACGTTTAGACATCCTGAGCTGGGGAGGAAATGCCTTCTAAAATGTGTAATGTAATATTTCCGTTATGATAACATTTGATGTGGTTCCGCGTTAGCTAAACTTCGCTCTTTGAGCAAACCAATCATCGAATTGCTAAACTATTTCATTTAGGTAAATGTCTAGCGTGTCGATTTAGCTAGTGTGTGCCACGAGTGATATTAAATAGCCTCTCAGGACTTAACAGCTTGCCTGGTATCAAGCTGACAAGGCACCACCTGCCTTGCTTCCTAGCCCAATGCACATATGGTAGTTTACTGATCGAAAGCAGCTGCGACCAATTCGTATGAGTTATTGAACCCACAGCCTAGACTGGCAGGAAATAAACCCTGTAATAACAACATTACTACACAAATTACGCCTCTTGGTTAAACAGTAATGTATAAGCAATTAAAATATTTATATTTATTGTTTGGGGGTATATTTAGCTTATTTAAACCTAAAAACAGCGCAAAATCATGTCTATTGTTAACCTGAGAGGGAAAATTGAGGGCAATAAAACACTGCTGCTCACAGAGACGCAGAAGGTGCGTTTGATCTATTAACCTTGTAGCACGGTGGAATAGTTGAATTTACACCTAATTTAAAACTTTACACACCACAAGTATGATTTCTGCCTTGTTCATAAAATAGGTGCGGGGCTGGAGTTATTTTTGCACATGATTGATCTCATTGATTAAAGGTTTTAATTCATCGTGCATAACAAAACATTAAATAACTCTCTGAGAAAATTACCACATAAATACATGAATTAAAAATATATAATAACAAAAGTGAAGAAGTGCCATATAATGCAATATGTAATATTTATTAATATTAAATATGATTCGGGAGGTGATTCTACGGACGGTGCAGTGTTACATTTTTAACCTCCCCAAAACGTAAAAGTAACGAGGATATGTCAGTCAAATCTGTGATTTTATTCATTCAAGCACAATGCTTACCTTTTATTTAATTTATTTTTACATTCTACAACAAGATGAATGCTAAGAATTAAATATTGAATGTTTAAAATATGCTCAGCTAAGGCGTTTGTATATTTTAGACATGATTCTTATCCCCCCATGCTAACATGTCAAATGGTTTCGTCCAAACTGGAACCGTCTATCAATAAATAAATAACAACAGCGCCTTTTGTTCCAAAATCGTGACTTTGTTTTGTGTCTTCAAAATTAAAACTTATTTTTACGTTTAATTTATTATAATTCTATAATTTGTTTTAATCATGATTAAAAAAAACGTGATTGTGTATAGGGTTAGGTAAGTAGGACACCCCTGTCATTACGAGGTTGCTCTTCCTGGCACTTCCTTGTTCAAAAGTTTTTTTTTTTATGGGAAGGCTCCAGGGGAGAAAGTTGGTCATCAGATTGTGTTTCTAACTTAAATTCTACGGTCATCTCTGAAGACGTGGACTATGCGTGTCGCATATTTTGATTTAACTAGCTACGGCAGCTGATTTGATGGGTGGTTTTTAACGACTGTCAGCGGTGAAAGGCTGGAGAAAGAGGAAGATGTCGATGGCTAACGTTAGCGAAGACATCCGAGAGAAGTTTCCTCTTCATTCCGCTGTTTGGGAGAATGATTTCAGGAAACTGGAGGAGGAATTACGATCGCTGCAGGTTAGTAGATGCGACGAACTTTTTATTATCCACACATCTGTGTTTTAGTGGTTAAACAAAACGAAACCGGAGTTAGCTGTTTGGTGGCCTTAGTTGAAAGTAGGCCATTGATGTTGACAGATGCTGCTGACACACACACACACACACACACACACACACACACACACACACACACACACACACACACACACACACACACACACAGTCTGAAATATTATAGATCAAACTGAGTGGTTCAAGGTTAACATCCTTCATAGACGTAATAATACAGACATGGGCGAACCATAAATGACACATATAACATGGGATAATAATATTTAAGAATATGTGTTTATTAGTTGTTTATTACTCATATATTTTTTATTTATTGCATCTAGTGTGAAATAACTGAGCACAAAATCAGCCTTATGATGTATTTTTATTTTAAAATCGTTAAAAGGCCGTATAAATCAGCGTTACTCACTCGTACCTGTAGTCTCTCTTGCATTGTGATACATTTTGTGTCGTATTGCCAGATCTTACCAATACACACCTCAAGTTTTCACAGTGTAATTTGCTCAGATCACCAACTATTAACATAGTTATTATATAGTGACTTGTATGAGAAACGTGCATGAAGCTGTTATTGTGGTAAGTACAGTCAGTCATTTACTATTATCAGCAAACGCTTAAATGATTAGTTAGATTGTTGTTTAGTTACAAATCCTGCACAAAATATACGTTTATCATCATCTGGTGTTTAACTATTTAAATTATCTGATATTTTTCCTCAGAATGAAATTGAGACTATGGACCCTAGGGGTCGGACCCCTTTGCACCTGGCTGTGTCCCTGGGACACCTGGAGACCGTAAGAGTCCTCCTGAGACATGGCGCTCAAGTAACTAAAGAAAATGCCCATAACTGGACAGGTTAGCTCTACACCTGAATAAGATGACAGATGAAATAACTCTCTGGGTTTCTTCATCACTTAGAACCCTTCATATATTTTTAATGGGATTTCTGATTTATGCATAGCACACTCTTTATTGTTTCGGTGAAACAGTTACTGTTGCAGTGAGGTTTTGTAATGGGGAATGTGCTATGTTGGTCCTTAAAAAGGTTTAGTGGTTTTCCGAACGCTTGTTTTTTGTGTGTAGTGCTACAGGAAGCGGTCAGCACTGGAGATCCGGAGATGGTTCAGTTAGTGCTTCAACGCAGAGACTACCTCAAAGCCTCCACTGCTCTGGGAGGAGTGCCTGAACTGCTGCTGAAGATCCGAGAGGTTGTTACCCATTCGTGTGTGTGAGCCTGGAAACAATTACCTGACAAATAAGCATGGGTCTGATTTTATTTATCTCCAGTCTCCAGACTTTTATATGGAAATGAAGTGGGAATTTACCAGCTGGAGTAAGTTTTTCTTTTATTATTATATTTTAGAAGTTTAGAGAAAAGGTTTCCCTGATTTGAACATTGATGTTCTTTTGTGTGCAGGGGTTTCCCTGATTCATGGTAATATCGGCTAAGTAGAGTTTATTTTGTTTTGTTGCCACCGATTACCCCAGTTGTGTTAATTAAGTCTCTATTGGTTCATTTTCTTTTGTGTAAATAAATGTGTTTAAGTTTAGCTTTTAACATCCCAGACAAGCCCCCATTTGTTACCCCAGGACCCCTCGATAGCATGGGTTGTAACAGTCATTCAAGTCAGAGGAAGCATTTCTAACGATGTAGCACCTGATGACTGGCTTAGAATGCTTCATCAGAGCCTACAGGTCAAAGGACATACCTACAAGTTTATCGAACCACATTCTTTTCATTGGGATGTTTTCTCACACGGTTGTTTTAGTTCCTCTTCTGTCCCGGATTTGTCCGAGTGACGTTTGCCGCATTTGGAAAAGTGGCGCCTGCCTGCGAGTGGACACCACTCTCCTCGGATTTGAAAACATGACCTGGATCAGAGGTCGCCGAAGTTACATCTTCAGAGGAGACGGTGTGTGTTTGAATCACAACACCAAAATCCCCAATTCTGTTTATGAAAGCTATTTCTGTAAAGGGCTGTTTGTATGCTGACAGAGTCATGTGCTGAGCTGATGGAGATGAACCACGATGATGGAGTTGTTGACGTCGAGCGCTTCAACATATCTCAAGAAGTAGAGGATGTCACGCTGGAGTCGATGCAGCCAGCTGAGCAGGAAGTTGCCAAAAGACTAACAACACCTATTGTCAACACCTACTTAGACACCAAGAATATTGCTTTTGAAAGGTAAAGATTTTTATTTATTTTAATTTCCTTTTTGTCTCAGAGCACAAAAGGATTAAACTCCATAGATGTTCCATTTCTTTTAGTCTCTTTTGTTTTCATATAATTTATTATGGTCATAGTTTTACCAGGCAGATTATTACCATATTAATCTTCCATGTTCATTTTTTTTCAGTAGACAAGGCAATTTATTTATACAGCACATTTCAAACACAGGGCAATTCAATGTGCTTTACAATTAGCATTAAATGGCACAACAACAAACACGAAAACACAAATTAAAAATATCCACAGATAAAATTATAATTTATAGCTAACAGGAAAACACAGAATTATGGTTGAGCAACTGTAACACGTTACAGTGGAGACGATGCAGCATAAGAAACCATTTAAAGGCTGATGAGTGCATTAGGGTTTTAAGTTTTCATTTAAACAACACTAGATTTGGGGCAGATCTGAGGTCCTGGGGAAGCTGATTCCATATGTGTGCAGCATAGTAACTAAATGCATCTCCACCATGTTTGGTTCTGACCCGAGGTTCTACCAGCTGATTGTTTCCAAGGGATCTCAGAGCCCTATTGGGTGTATATACAGGAATGAGATCGGACATGTGTTTTGGTCCCATGCCATTGAGTGATTTATAAACTAGTAGGAGCACTTTGAAATCTATTCTGTAGTTTACTGGTAACCAGTGTAGAGATCTAAGAACAGGAGTGATGTGCTCCATTCTCCTAGTTCTTGTTAAGACTCTAGCAGCAGCATTCTGAACAAGCTGCTGTTGCTTCACAGCTTTTTTGGAAGGACCAGTTAGAAGACCATTGCAATAGTCCAGCCGACTAGAAATAAAAGCATGAATGAAAGTCTGGTCTGGACATGAGACCTCGAACTCTTGATATTTGATGAAGGTGATAAAACGCTGATTTAGTTATTGCCTTAATATGTCCAGAGAAGCTCAGGTCTGAGTCAATGAGGACACCAACATTTCTAACTTATATCTCCACCAATGATCTTTTTTTTTTTTTTTTTTTTTTTTTCCACAGGAGCAAGTCAGGAATTTGGGGTTGGAAAACTGATAAAACAGAAGTTGTCAATGGATTTGAATCGAAGGTTAGTCCACATGGGCTTTTGAACTTCTATATTTCTATGAATTAAAAAAAATAATTTCACTGGAAACTGTGTTTTTATTCCATGATAATTAAATCGTGGTTGTTTTCTCAGGTTTTCAATGTCAACAACGTAAACGTTGTCATCAGAACACGAACGGAGCATTTAACAGATGAGGAGAAAACCAGGATTAAAAGTTGGTGCAAATGTTTGCCTCCAACATGCGTCCGTTACACATTATGCTTTTAAAACTACATCTGACTTTTTCTGTTCAAAGGTGAAAGGAACGTTTTAGAGTCTCTGCTGGGAACCGTGGAGCAGCACATCAGTGCACAGGGGGTGAGTTGTGTAGTCTGTCAACACCTAATAAATAACGGAAGTTTGTCTCCACTCAGTGACTCATTCCAGGTGATTGCTTGAAATTTCAGGACCTAACTCTTGAGTATGCAACAGCCACAAATCCCACCGCTATCACCCCAGAGGAATATTTTGACCCCGACTTTGACCTGGGTGACAGAGACATCGGCCGCCCTATTGAACTCACCATTCGAACACAGAAGTAAGTTGGATTTATATTCATTTAAAGCAGCAATCTGGAGTTTTCCACCTTTCAGGAATTATGCATGATGTTCTAAAATCCTAAAAAAGTGACAGTCTCACCCTGTTCTGTGATATATTGTAGGCACTATGTAAATTTGTTTATGTTGCTAAGCCCACCCTCAATCAGATAGAGCCCTATGCAGATTGAATTGAGCGGCGCTCAGCATTAGTTTATAGTGCATGCATTTGCAGAAGTTGGCAACATTTCTTTTGGACAAGTAAGACTACAAAATATATAAATTAGGGGTGGAACTCGATTAAAAAGATTAATCTAATTAATTAGAGGCTTTGTAGTTACTTAATATTGATTAATCACATTTTAATCGTTCAAGACAATTTGCCCCCAAGCAATTTTTTTTTTATTAAAAATCATGTTAGTAAGGCAGAGATGATACACCTGCACTTTAATGAGTATATTTCTATAACCACAAGGTCTATTTGATTACTTTGGTCTCAATGTGGGATTTTTTGGGATGTGTAAATATTAGTATGTGTTATTGATTACGTGTAAATAGACATGGAATATTGTTAATGTTGTGTACTGAACTGAACACTAGGTGGCAGCAGAGCACTGCTAATATATATAGAGGTGTAGCGTAGAGTTCAGGGGCCTCATTTATCAAGCTTGCTTACGCACAAAATGGGGTCGGAAAACTGCGTAAGCAACTTTCCATGCAAACTTTGGGATTTATCAAAGAAAACTTAGCAGAAAAATGTGCGCAACTTAAAGTTGACTAAGGACCTGGCTTACGCACATTTTGGACATGGAGAGCACCTGCAGTGCTGCTGCTGAGAAGGATACAATTATGAAATCCTGCAGCATTATCACTTGTACTGCTTCGTTTTTACACAAAACAAGACCCCCCACACGCACACGCGCGCGCGTACACACACATGCGAGCACACTCACACAACAAACACGAGCGCAAACACACACACACACACACACACACACACACACACACACACACACACACACACACACAGCCTGAAGCGCAGAATACGGAATGCAGAATATCAGCAGGGGGACAGATTGAGACAGAATGTCATGCATCTGTGACAGTGTGTGTGTCCTGTCACTGTGACTGACTGATCATGCGCCCTGGCTACTTGGACAGGGGAGATCTCCGTTTGGGTGACTGCGTGCATGACTTTCACCCGGAAGTCTGGGGATCGAATCCCGATTGGACCTTTTTTTTTTTTTCCGCCACAGATCTCTGAAGAATTCACATCATTGACGGCTTCAGCAACGCTGTGCCACTCCGTGGATTTTCTCTTATTTGTTTCGCAAAAGCACTTCCTTTCATATCTCCACCTCACCCACAAGTACCTCAATTTCTGCTTGTGAAATAGCGCTTCCTTGATCTGCCTTGATCTACGGTCGCCATGTCATTGGCGGAGCGCTGCAACAGCCAGTTTATGTATATGCATGAGATCCACAAGGCACTTTGCATTGACTATTTATGGCAGTAAGTGGGCGTGGTGAGGGCGGGATGTGACTAAAATGCAGCTGGGAAACATTCTCGTTAGTCTTTGATTTATGAAGCAGAGATTGCGTGCAGCTGTGCGTACTCCATGTTTGATAGATCACAAACCTACTTGGCGTAAGTACTTTTTTTTTTTTGCTGCACTTAAGTACGGTTTTAGTAAGGATTCTATGCAATGTTTGATAAATGAGACCCCAGGTGAAGTTCTGCTGAGGGTTACAAGATGAATGCTGCATGCTTGTCCCTCCTGCTGTAATAAAGTTCATATGGATAATGTTACTGCCTGCCTGCTTTCTACTGACTACATGAAGAGTGATTTAAGATTCATTTAAGTATAGTTGTAGTTGTTTGGAGCACATAAAAAAGGTTTATATGTTCTTGTAGCCCAGGCTCTACAGTTTTGTTAGAGGTGATATTTATTGATATACAGGGCAAAATGTTTGATCCTCAACTTTTTAGCCCCTGCAATTGGGGATTCATTTTTTAAACACATACATTTTTTCTAATTAAATAACCATAATTAACATGTTTAGTTTCCGCCCCTAATGAAATATGAATAAACAATTAGTTTTAGCTCTGCTGTCTGGCTAGAGGTGCGCACTACAAATGAGAGGCGTTGCTTCCAACTGTAATCACGAAAATAGGGAGAGGGGCTTACGGTGCAATACATTTTCCTACCTCTAGATGGTGTCATCGGACAAAAACTCCAAGCAATGATAAATGACTTGCATTGTACAGTATAGCACTTTTCAGAGCCAGAGGACTCTAAAGCACTTCACACTACAGTGTATCATTCATTCATTCACACACTCATTCACACTCTGATGGTAATGAGCTACAGTGTAGCCACAGCTGCCCTGGGTCACACTGACAGAGGTGAGGCTGCTGTATACAGGCACCACCTGTCTCTCTGACCACCACCAGCAGGCGAGGTGGGTTAGGCGTCTTTCCCAAGGACACAACAGCAGGATTCTCTGGGCGGGAGTGAGTATCGATCCTACAACCCTGCCTCCTGAGCTACTGCTGCCCCTAGATTTCTGTCTAGATTTCTGCTTTAATAGATTTGTACATTTTTTTTCTCTTTTAAGTATATTTGAGGAATTTGTTGTGTGATTTTCTTTTCATTAGGTTCAAAGGAACATTGTGGATGAGCGAGGAGCATCCCCTCTCCCTGGTGGAGCAGGTGACCCCCGTCATTGACCTCATGGCACGGACCAGTTCCCATTTTGCACGGCTACGAGATTTCGTCACCCTGAATTTCCCCCCCGGATTTCCTGTTAAAATAGGTGTGTGACATTTCCAGTAGTTCTTGGTTATCAAGGCTGCATTTTAAGGAGCTTTTTGATTCTTTTTTCTCTTATAGAGATCCCCCTGTTTCATGTGCTTAATGCCAGAATAACATTTGGTAATCTAAATAAGTGCCGCACTGAAAAAGACGAAGAAGAAGAAGTGGGCACATCGGCAGCTACCACGCCATCATCTACTATGGAGGATTTAGCATCAACAGGTAGCAAACAAGCCAGAATTGTTGATTTTTAAGAGTTATTGATTTTTATTTTATTTTAACCTCATCCTGGGTTTTATCCGCTCAGCACCGTCTCAGTTCCAGGTGTGTCCCTCAGTGTTCGAGGTGCCGGCGAGTTATCAACGCAGAGGGGGCAGCCGTCACACGCCTGCGCCCAACAATGATGAGGAGCTTTTGCAGTACGCCATCCATCAGAGTCTCCTAGATTCTCAGCGAGGCCCAGGCCAGGTCAGCACACTCACTGATTTTGTTTATTTAGTAGATCACAGCTTTGTTTTGCATTCTCCTGCATCCTTTTCATGCCTGTTGGGTTTATGTGGTTGCAGCAGGGGATCTGGGACAATGCTAATGGGGAATTTGCAGATTTAGTGCCAATCAGCCAAAATGACGGGTAGGAACAGGTTTGAATAATAATAAATGCGGTAGAGCAAAATTTGACATAATTATTTGAATGTCCTTCTAGGAGTATCCCAGAGGGGGTGCTGGTGGATTATGAAGATGCTTCCTACACGCCAACCACTTCCATCTCTGATTCAGAGCTCCGCCTGGCCATGGAGCTCTCAGCTCAAGCTCAAGAGGAAGAGGAGAGGAGGAGGAAGCAGGAGGAGGAGGAGCTGGAGAGGATTTTGCAGCTATCGCTCACTGACAAATAAAAAGGGAATTTTTTATAACTTTTCCAGATCCAGAAGCAACCAACACACCTCAGATTTTCCTCCTAACCTCCTCCTATGCAACCACAGATTATTTTCTGTAATGACATGACCTCGTGCATGTAAAAGTAAACTCCTTTATTTTCCAGAAGGTATTTTTGATAAGGCCATACACTTTTCTATAATTCCAGTTTGAGATTTAATTTTAAGTCACTTGTTCCGGTCCAGAAACTTGCAGCGGCATCCATCGCCATGTTGGATATGAAGGTTCTATGAACAAAAATGTTTTAGTGGATTTGGAGCTGTGGCACATCAAGTAAAAGAAATCAAACTTCTTCTTTTTTTTATCTTCTCAGCACATGCTGCGTCTAATATTTTAGAGAACCAGAAGAAGAACCTCTTTCTGGGGGAATCTTTGAGGAGTGTGGACCGAAAACGCCAGCTTTAAGGATGAGGCGTCTTCCTGGATAATGAAAATCTCAGGGTTTCAACGTTTTAGATGACCCTTTTTGCTTTGAAATAATTCATCAGTTTATTTCTTGCTTCCATTTTAGCTTGGTAACGATGGTGCAGGACGGTACTACTCCCGCATATCACTCTAAACTAAATCATGACTTCAGAAAGTTGGGATCGTTGAGCCAAATATTTATTTAGAAATTAATTTCTGTGTGATTTGGTGAATGTACAGTCTGATGATGGGTGGATAAAAAAGGCTTGACAGGGAACTTTAAAATCAGCTGCATGGTGACAGATCTGTGCTGGAACAAGGATGAGCGCCAGGTTACCTTAAGTTTTAATACTTGCCCTTAATATGCAGTTTTAGGGGAGGGGGTATTTTTTAAACCGTCACCTCAGTTCCGAAATGCAATAACCAAGACTCTGTGGATTTACAACTTTTCTAGAAAGTTACTGTAGCAGCGACTGTTTGCATTTTGTAGCCGTGAACAATTGGAAGCCTCTGTCTCAGATGGAGCACGTTCAGCTGCAGGATTTACATGCATGTGCCAAGGATTGCTCTGCAAAGTCGAGGTTCAATAGATTCATGCCGTGCCACGAGGTCTAAATTTCCTGAAAAAACATTTTTTATTAAAAGGATTTTTGTATCTAAATCAGTAAAGAGTAACAGAGTGACTGAGTCACGTGCTTTAACAACTTTTGGTGATTTCACTGACAGCCGACCACTTTTTGAAGCTCTGGTTTTCTGCTTTGATGCATTTTCAACTCAACCAAGTGGCCGAACTAGTGACCACTCGGCTTCGACGAGGCGAAAAGGTTTCTGTAACGCGCCGTTTCTGCTTGGATATAATTTTAATCTGTTGTTGTTTTAAAAGAGAATGTCTGTTTGAAAAATGCTGTTTTTAAAACGTTCTAAAATAAAAGCACTTTATTCCATGAAGAGTAGTGTGTGTGTGTGTGTGTGTGTGTGTGTGTGTGTGTGTGTGTGTGTGTGTGTGTGTGTGTGTGTGTGTGTGTGTGTGTGTGTGTGTTGAATTACAATTGGGATGGTGAACTAAAATTAATCTTGCCATTTGTCTTCATTTTTGAGTAATAAAAACTTCTCAAATCTAACTTTCTTGATTTATCTGCATTGAAATGATTGTTTTTATCTTTGTTTTTTGCTTTTTTTAAAAGTTCATTCCCAACCTCTCCAATATAATTCTGTGAGCACTTTGGATAATTCACAGCAGAACACACAAAGGACTCTCAAGCACTACAGTTTCTGTAAAATAAATAAGTTTTCATACAACATTTTTCATGTTTTGTTAAACTATTTTTATATTCACCAGTTCACAAAACTGGCGACTGGTTGTATTTTATGCTATTTTTCATTTTTTACATTTATATTAACACAAAGCATTAACTCATACATGGTCTGTGTATTTAAACTCATTTAAATGTGAAAAATTATGAAAATAGTTATTTCTAGGTTGTTAATTAGGATACAGAATGTGGTTTTAATGTTTTGATCTTACAATAAGCTTTAATCAGTTTGAATCAGCCAAACTGATGTTGATCAAAGCTGTGATCATTTTGCTACTTTGTTGGATTTATGCATCAGTTTTTAAATGCATCATTAACTGAATTAAATCCATTTAATAACAGATTTTCCTTCAGATATGAAGTCTGAATAAATTAGGACAAAACAGAAAGAAAAACATAGAAAAGAAGATTCACACATGAACATTATATACTGTTTTAAAAAAAATTTCATTTTTAATAAATAAATAAATAAATATGCATCCAACAGTAGAATTTCAAAAGTTTTCAAACGCCAGCACATTATTTGTTTTTGGCTCATCATCCAGCAGCAGTGTGGACATTCCCACCCACCCCAAAATAAAAATAAAAATTACTTAATATGTCGTTGGAGAAAAGGTTTGCTGGATTCAGGACAGATTCAGATGTTTTTCTTTCATCCCGTGTGAAATGCAGATGTGTTTTGTCCTTTTCCAGCTGTTTTATCCCCATTTCTTCTCCAGAGACGAAATTCATCACAGCCGATGGGAACTTGCCCTAGACCATTTCTGAAAATCACTTTCTAAAGGTAGATCTCTGATAGTATGGCATGTGTCCCCTTTGTCCATGTTCACTTTCTGTCTTCATCCAGATCTTCGGACCTTTGGAACCATATTCCGTTGTTTACACGATCAAGACAAACGCAAACACATTTCTAAAACCTGAAACATTTCAAGCGTTTTTATCAGCAGGACTTCCTGGTGACAGATGTCAGAGACCGTCTGATCGTGTCCGGACGTCCTTTCCCTGGTCAGCGACGGGACAGCGGTTTGTACACACACACAGCCATGATGATCATCAACAGCAGCAGGACAGCGAGCACGCTCCCCATGATGACTGGAAAAAACACACGTGCGCGCGCTCCTTTATTAGTGATCACAATTAAAAACAACAGGCCCTGAAACAGCCTGCCAGGGTCTCATTCCAGACTCTGGGGCTTCAGTCTGGATCCATCGGGTCTTACCTAAGTTCTGCTTCTGCAGCACCTCATAAGGTCGCTCTGTCAGCCTGGACTCGTCCTGCTGAGCGCTGATTATCACAATAAAACTCATGATTACAGCTGGAGGGATGAGAGGCAACATCATAGTGGTGGAGGAGAGGATGGCGGCTTCCCCTTCCACTGCTTCAGGGTCCTAAAGCCGGTGAGGTTCTGCTATCATATGGTTAAAGGTGACATTATGCAAAACTCACATCAGTTTGTGCTGCCATGTGGGTCTTTACTGTCTCCATAAACATTCCGTGTTGTGAAAAACAAAAAATAAAAATATGTTAATGCCATGACTCCCAGTCTTTCACCCTCCTCTGCCTCTGCTGCCTCCTCATCAAGCCCTCAGCCACTTCATTCATCTCACCTGTCCCTGTCATCAGCTCATTACACACACCTGCTCCCCCTGCTATATATTCACCAGCCAGCCACCAGTCCCCCGACAGATTATTGAACACTTTTTGTTAGTAGATCTTCCAGCCTTGCACCTTGCCTTACTGCCTCTGGACCTCGTTTTTTCGACTGACCCCTGCCTTGAACTCTGCCTGCCACCACGACCCTCGCCTGTCTACTACCACGTCTCCAGCCTGCTCCCTGTACCTGCTTGTCCCGACCTGGTTTTGACCCACGCCTCCTCTCCGACTCTGTCTCCTGCCTCGCCCTCCTCGGGTACGCCACATCTAATAAAGACTTTTTATTGAACTTTTACTGTGTTTAGTGTCATCACGGGGCTTCCAAGTTCTGGTCGTGACAGTTAATCTGTTTTCTGTCAGTGTTGCTTTTAAGAATTGTGTGCCTAAAACAAACTTTTTCAAAAAGTCCTTGTTTGTGATGTCACAAATAGGAAATAAAAATAGAACCACTTCTCTCTGCAAGAGAAAGCTGCTGCTGGAGGAGCAGCAGCTCTACTCTGAGCCCCTCCCTCATGTTGAGCTTCTAAGCTTATAGTAGCCTGAGCGGTGAATGGGTGGGAGTGGCCAGAGGCAGCACCGTGTTTTGTTAAAGTGGCAGAGCCCTGAAATAGCTCACTATGGAAGGTACTGAAACTTTCAAGAATAAAACTGCTGAAATTTCTTTATGTGAGCGAGAATTAGAGTAAACAACTTCATGAACATGTTTTTTACTGATCATAAAACAATTACAATTCAAGACAAAAAGCCATACTGTGCCCTCTTTATCCTTTGTTTATTTAACACATCTGCATTGGTCTTTAGTAGGAACGAATGCCTTGTAAGTTGTACTTTGGAGAAACAAAGCTCCGGTGCTCCTGTTTCAGGTAGAAGTGAGCCACATCAAAGCTGAGCTTCAGGCTGCAGGATTTGGAGTCATATTCCCTGATATTTGGACATCTTGTCTCGGATTGGATAACAGCAACTTGACTCTGACTCTGCTTTGCAACGCTGATGTTTTATCTCCACAAACATCACAATTCTATCGTGTAATGGAGTTGCTAATTGTTACGGCCAGCTGTAGTATTAGAAAGTAACACGAGTAGGCAAGAATTCCTTTTTCAAGCTTTATTCAAACCTGTGTCACATGTAGCAGTATCAGGCATCCATCTTAACTCCCCCTGCACTTCTTCTCTCCTACCTGTTGTTCTATCCTATCCTGCCCCCTAGTGGTAGACATCACGCTAATGCTAACAGTTAGCTACCACTAGCCGAGACATTCTCTGCTGTTTCCCGGATGCTAAAACAACAACAGCGTTCACCGTCTCGAGTCAAGATCAAGAGTCCATGAATGTTACAGTGTGACGTAGATGTGTCAGGCTTTACAAATCCTGGAGTTTCACCATGTATTTTCTCAGAAGCTAATGCAGGAGATCAGTGTAGGAGGCTATTTTCATGTTCGGCCTGTGCAAAGAACTCAGTGACTGATTATAATCAGCTATAAAATAAAAAAATATTTTTTCAGTGTTCCACACCTTTGACAGACTGAAGCCTCATTCAAACAAAATGTGGAACATTTGCGGTCCGGTTTCCATATGGGTTCCGCAAAAATCATTGAATCCAATCAGAACCTTTACACCGGATATGAGGCAGCGCAGATCAGGATGCAAAGTTCCTGAATGTTTCTGCATGGAGTCTAGTTAGACGTTGCATGTGGATCGTCAAATAGTTAAAAAGAAATGATGAGCCAGACAGGAAGTGAGAAGTGTTCCTAAGGTGTGCATCCAGTACATTTCAAAATAAAAACCTGTTTCACATTATTTTGCCAGCTTTAGTTTTATTAACCCTCTGGAGACATGCGTTGCAGATTTGCAACGTTAAAACCTGTCTGCCTGGTTACTCCACGCACGTATTTCATGAGCATTTTTAACTCAGAAGTTCCTCCGAAGGACTTAGTTGTTCGTCCTTTTATCAGAACTTATTTTGAGCCTGAGAGGGTTAATAATGACAGGGATATCAACTCACAATGCTTGATTTTTATTTTATTTTTTACAGGTAAATTTATAAAAGTATCATGTCAATTTTCTAATCATTGGTGCTCTTGTGAGCAGATTTCCGAAGACATTCTGCACCATTTAGTTCACATTTTCATCCCACAGAGCCTTTTTCAGAAGAACCAAGCCAACAATTTATTTGTCATCTTTGAGCAAATACTACAGTAAAATTATTTTACTGTTAAATTCACAGGATGTCAAACTACAGAGAAACTAAGTCTCTTTTATTTGTATGCCATTTTTTCGCAAAATCACAAAATGTTTCACGTAATACAGAATAAAATCCAAAAAACAGTCAAACTTGAGAATAAGACGAGCAAAAAAAGAAGGTAAAAGCCAGTTTAAAAAAAATTTTATCACGCAGAAGTAAACCAAGTGCGATGAAACAAAAACATGGACAATAAATTCCAGATCACACTTGGTAATGAAAGGTTTTAGGTTGGAGACGTAGTCCACAGCTTCTGTCACTTTTCTAACATCTGAAACATCAATGAAAAGTTGACAGAAAGGTCAAGCTCTAGATAAACATCATTACATCATCTCTCTGGCAGACTGACATTTAGCCTTTGGGTTTTTGTCTCGTTCCTCCATTAGAACATGCATTGCGGTTGTAAACTCTCCCAGCTGTCCACAGCTAAGCAGAGAAGACTAATGAGTAATATGAAATGTCACCCATGGTGGCCAGAAATTAAAACTGGAGGCTTTCCAGCTGCATTCGCCGTAATCCAAAGTCAGAGGTCCTGTTTTAATTGGATGAATAGAACGACTTCCACACGTTGCACAAATCTGTATTTGTCAACTGAGGAGGTGCAACTAGGTTAATAGGCTAAACAGGAGAAAGCTGCCTTTAGTGGGGCCAAAATTATGAAGCATAAAGATTTTTGTTCATTAGACTGATATATGCTTCACACCATTCCTTTTTTAATGAAATTTAAATTTTTTAAAGTAGCAATACAGTATCTTCAACTTTAAGCTAGAGCTTTAACATTGATCTCAGTGATTGTTGGGTTAGAAACTTGACCAGTTTCAAATCTGACACCCCTCTCCATCCCTCTGTTGACCAAAAACCGCACAGTTTTGTGGAGCGGGTAGGTTCGTCAGGTCGTCGATCATCAATAAAAAGCACAAGAAACAGATAAAGAAGTTTGTTTTTCTGTTGACATTATGGTGGATCCTGGAAGTAAAAGTGATGACTTTAGAGGCGAAACAAAGAGCTAAAATCGGAGTGAACACTGGCTGGCTCAACTAGTTTGAGGGAGCTAGCGATTAGCGTTTTCAGTTCACAATCGATCGTCAATAAAAAGCACAAGAAGAAGAAGTAGAAGAAGCTTTTTCTGTTTGCATCGTGGCAGATCATGGAAAAAAAATTTGAGAGTTGTCTTTGAAGGTGAAGCAAAGAGCTAAACCGGAGTGACCATTGGCATGAATTACACTAGTTGAGGGCAGGCGCGCAGATAGGGTGGGGGACGGGGGGGATCTGCCCCCCCCCCCCCCCCCGATTCAGATCGACCCTGATCCGTCCCCCCCATCAGTGTGTGAATGTGTGTGAATGAATGAATGATACACTGTAGTGCAAAGCGCTTTGGAGTCCTTACTCTGAGAGGCGCTATACAAGTGCGGCTCATTTATCATTTATAGTGTTGATCAGGCAGAGCTTTGTTGCCAGCGTTCCACTGCATAATGGCTTCAGACACGCATATAAATGTTAGTTTTTACGTAAACCATTGGATGAAATTACACAAACTGACTGAGCTCTAGTTGAGGCGCTTGCAATAGTTTGTGTATATGTACGTGCGTGTGTGTGTGTGTGTGTGTGTGTGTGTGTGTGTGTGTGTGTGTTTGGGGGAGGGTACATTGGAACTTTGTCCCTCCAGTTTGAAAATCCTATCTGCGCCCCTGGTTGAGGGAGTTGGTTATTAGCCTTTTCAGTATGCTGATTGTCAATAAAAAGCAAAAGAAGAAGCAAAAGAAGCAGTTTGTTTTGCCTGTTGGCATTATGGCAGAACCTGGAAGTAAAAGCAAGAGAGTAATGTCTTTGGAGACAAAGCAAAGAGCTAAAACCGGTATGAACATTGGCTCAACCTACACTAGTTTGGGGGAGCTAAAGGAGGCTACAAAACCACAGACTGGGTGACCTAGCTTCATTGTTACTGGACCTGTTAGTACTGTAATACTATTTTTTGTCCAACTGTGTGGATCTTTTTACTTAGTGATTTATTTTAGTATTAGCTGGCTCATGTTAGTGTGAGCTCATTGATGGCGCTACCTACAGCAGGCTGCAGCAGCGGTGTTTAGGACAGTTGCAGTTCAACTTTGTACCAGTAGGGCGAAGGAGCAGGAAACTGCTCTGTGTTACTTTAAGTCTCTTTCTGGAGTATTTCTCTTTTCCAGTGGCACCATCTAAAGGCTGACAAGCAAATCACAAAAATAGTTTCTCCATTCTGCTTTTTCAAGATGGCAATTTCACATTTCTTGTTTATAAATGTGCTTCTGTAGCCGACAAACAGAGCTAAAACATGTTGTTTTACAAGTATTATTCCCATGTCATGTTGGTGTTCTCATATAATTATATTTTAAGAGACTTACTTGTCCGTGAAAAGTTCATCAACTCTGCATCAGCCGAGTTATTCCTTAAATCTGAAGCACGTGCGAGGTAGTCTAACGCTATTGGTTAAATCTGGTCAGCGCTCAGTTTCCTATTGCACGGAGTTCACAGTACACGATTGGACAATCACTTTTACGGATTTCTGAAAAATCATACATGATTTCTGAAAGGGGAAAACTCCGGAAAGATACTTTAATACATTGAATTTATGATAAATGGACATTAGATTTGACATGGCTTTAACTGTAATTTACATATAATAGCCTACATTTATTTCAGTCAGGTTTTTGTTAAATCAAGCAATCAATTTGTGATAATTTTCTTTATTCCAGTGACATCATGTTTATATTTTTTTACACCAAAAAGAAACAAGAAAATAAAACAATTCTGTCACAGCTGCTTGAATAATAAAAAAAATAATGAACATAACTTGTTTCTGAAAATGAATCTGTTCAGTTAAAATGATTCAAGAATCTGAATTCTGCAACATGGAACAACTGATTTAGCAACTGCAGAAAAGGAGTGAGAAATTAATTCAAACTCAAAGGTTGTGGAACCTGGATCAATAAAAAGTTGCAGAATTGGCATTTCGAGTCATTTATAGTTGAGAGCATAATGCTGGTGAGTAAAATGAAAACTAATCAAGTGAACCAATAAAACTGTCAACAATTTGTAAATAAAGACACAAATATGTTGTAATGTTCTCCAGCAGCTGCTACATGCAAACCAAACAGGGTTGAATCTGTAACGCATCATTTGTCTCATTGACTTACATGCATTCCTTTGTGATTTCATGTTATCCTGTTGAAATTATGATGAAGCTGTTTGTCTCTGTTTGAGAAGACATCGTGTCCATCAGTGTCTCTTTTATGTGTCCTGTTCTTCCTGGTTTTCAATAGAGTGTTTGACACAGAAAGACTTTGATGTTCAACCAACAGCAGCTCAGCAGGAACCATGCGTTCTGATCCACTTTCAGACCTGATCAGACCTGGCACGAATTAATTTTAATGAAATAGGTAAAAAAATAAAATTAAAATAAGTCATTTTTTTCCATGCTGCAGTTCTTTTTTAAAACACAGAGCAGTTTTGTTTACCTGTTTTCTCGCTACGTTTCGTTTGCAGCCAACGAAACGTAGCGGGAAAACAGGTCAACAAAACTGTTCTGTGTTTTAAAAAAGAACTACAGCATGGAATTAGAGATACGACACAGCAAGAACACACCTAAGAAGTCGGTTTGTTGCTTTTGCGACTTTCTTTAAAGTTCTAAGGTGGATTTAAAGGATTATTCTACTTTTCTTTTAGATAATGAGAACAGTCATTAAAATAATTGTTAGCAGCAAATCTCTCTGACTGTTTTGATCTAAATAGTTCAATTTAACCATCAGAATCCTGCAGAATGTCTTTTAACGTGTGGGACACACATGCACATGGGTCTTGGTGCACAATATTCAGGAACTGGAATTGAGCCACATCGTAGCTGAGCTTCAAACGGCAGGATTTGGAGTCTTAATTCCTTGGACATCTCGCCTCTGATTGGCTAACAGTAGCACAACTTCTGACTGCAAGGTTGATGTTCTATCTCCACAAATACCACAAATCTAAAGGAGTTCTGCCATGTTGTAGAGTTGCTACCCCTTAGTGGCAGATGCAACTCTAATGCTAATGGTTAGCTTCTACTAGCTGAGACGTTCTCTGCTGTTTCCTGGATTCTAAACCAACAAGATGGGTAAGTCTATGAATGTTAAGTGACAGTGTGACATTGATTTGTCAGGCTTTTCAAATCCTAGAGTTTCACCATCTATTTTCTGTCAGAAGCTAATGCAGCAGATAGGCGTAGGAGACTTTTTAATGTTCAGCCTGCATGAAAAAATTGGACTGACTGATTATAGTCAGAAATAAGATTTAAAAAATGTTTTTCAGTGTTCCACACCTTTAATGTTCATGTTTGAGCCCAGAAATAAAAAATAAAACTACACAAAGAAAACATGATTCAAACTATTTATACACTTCTTTACATAAACCAGGACAACAACCATCATAAGTTTTTCTGAGTAAGCATTGAAAATAAGCGAACAATTACATCTGCAAAAAACATCTGAACAGTCTTTAGTTAGAGTGAAAATGTTTTCCTGGAGAGGCACACATGTCGTTACCATTGTTATGTTTAATCGCGTGTTTAAGGCAGTCTGACTGGAGTGTAAATGGAAAACAACACGTGCATTTTGAATTTATTTGCAACTAACTGGTTAAAAATCAGAAAGTACTTGTTTGCATGCAGCATGTGAGACAAGATGCTATGTAGATTTAGTTCAGAGGAAGAAAAACTCTTCCGTCCAAAGCCTAAACCTACAGATGCCATGAAATCTGATTAAAGAAGTATATTTCTGATTTAAAGATTAAATATAACACCAAAGTCAAAAGAGTTCAATTTGGCTCCTCTGAATCTAAACTGAATGCTTCTTTTAAAAACGCACATGCTTAAAAGTACAGACCACTTTGCACGGACTCCTACAAGCACAAGAACCACATTTAAACCGATGCAGGTCCAGATGACACACACACACACACACACACACACACACACACACACACACACACACACAGTCAGAAGATGTGTCTATTGCTCTCCCTGTTTCTTTTAGACTTAGAGCTGTAGCAGCAAAGTGTTTGTTTATATCATCAGACAGAACAGTCACCAAATCAGGTTTGATCAAACTGGTTAAAAAAGAAATCTATATGCAGACAGAGGTGTTTGTGTCTCTCTGAGCTGCGGCAGTCATGTTGAGGCCGTCGGCGTGAACGTCAGGGATGGTCCTCTCCGGTCTCAGGCACACCGCCAACCTCTGAGGAAGGAGAACGAGGTGGAAGTCAAACGTTAGGTAGTCAAATGTGTTCGAAGGGATTTTAATCTTCACTCTCTGACCTGCTTGAGGGACCCGGGGGTCCACACTAGCTTGTAGACCATGTAGATGGGGATCCACATGAAGGAGGAGAAGCCGATGGCGTATCCGACCATGATGCTCCAGTCAGGGTACTTATAATCAAACAGCGTAAGGGGGGGGGCTTTCAGCAGGGAGCTCACGATGATGTACTGAGAGAAGAGGAAAAACGTTTCCATTTATTAATATGTAACTAAAGGCTTTTTTAGTTATGGTGATTGTCAGATTGAGTGCAGCTGTGTTGGCTTGAGGGAGGAGGGGGGAGCGGAAGCCCACGCATGCCTCAATCTCACTGGAGAGCAGGAGATGGTGCTGACCAGTCCTGAACTCCTGCTCCTGGCCCAAAGAGGCAACAGCCGTAACACGAAGCATAAAATAAGTCACGGTGATGTAATGTTCCAATTAAGGAAAGATGGATGTAAATGAGAGACAAGATTTTAAACAGGAGATAGAAAATGGGACATTTCCCTGAGTGTTTTGCTAACAACAAGTCGGCAAAAGTTTGCTTTGATGCTGCGAGGAGTTCAATCTACAGAGAAGCTGTTTGGCTTCTGCTGCCTTCAAAGGCTGCTGGTCTTTTGATCTCACAACAAGCTTTCACTCATCCTTATCTGCTTCGGTCCACTTATCTCTAGATAACGTAAATGGATGGTTTCATCTTTTCAAAAGGGGGATATCTTACAGCATCCCTAATGTGTAAATACATATTGGTTTCCCGTTAAGGCTCTGACTGAAAATAAAAATGCATTTGTTTTCTTCTCTTACTGCTAGGAATGCAGGACTGATGGCCACCCAGCAAACTCTCCAGAACAATCCCGGGGCTTTGCCCAGCATCGCCTGAACGTCGCTGCTGAATCTTTTGATTCCTTAAAGAAATATAAAAATAACACATTATTTACAAATGTGAATTACTTGGAAAAGAATCAGAAAAGCATTGAAATGGAAGTTTTTGTACCGTAGAACCAGGAAACGGCGATGGCCTCGAGGAAACCCACTGCAATGATGGAGCATCCGACTCCAAACTCCTCCAGCAGCTTCACCACGTAGGCCCCACCCTGCCAAAAGGATTATAGTTCATCACTGCGTCCGGATCTGACTAAACATCACAAAATTATGAATTTATTTAGCTTTCTTCATTAGAATATGATGGTAAAAATAAAACTTACATTTGTAAGGGTGCTCAGAGAGCCCAAAAAACAGACGATCACCAAGCACAGAACAACGAGTTCACGTCTGTGAGAGAAATGATCAGGGTATTCATCCAACACGGCGGTGATTATCGCCTCCAGTCCTCCAAACTACAATTATACACATGAACCATGATTTAGAAATCTAAATCTAAATGCTGTGTATCAGGAAGAAATAGAAATAAATGCAAAAATTGATGCAAAGATTCAATTGTTTCAATCCTTTGTAACAAATGAAAGCTGCTCCAGCCTTTTCTGTTCCTGTAAAACTGGAAACACCAACATAGACCTAAATCACACAGAAGCCACTCTTCATACCGTGCTGTCCAGGCCCAGAGTGATCATCATCACAAAAAAAATGATGGCAAAGAACGTAGACCCCATCATGTTAGCGATCGCCTCAGGGTACGTGATGAAGAGCAAACTTGGACCTGGAAAAAGGGAAATGCACTCACAGAGATCCAGGGAGGAAATAGCTGATTAACGTTAGTTGTTTGGTGTTAATAGAACAATTTCCTCACCTTTATCTCTGGCAACATCCTCCACCTCGACCTTCCTCATCTCTGCCATGTAGCCCAGAACCGTAAAGATCACAAACCCAGACACGAAGCTGGTGAGACAGTTCACCAGGCTGGTCACGATGGCATCGCTGCAACATGAAACATCACATTCACATCATTTGAGTTCAAGCGTTTCAGATGTACAAATATTTACTTTTTTGTTGAAAGATTTTTAAAACGTGAGCACCAAGAAATGACCTGACCATGAACGTAGCTTCGGGGGGGGGGGGGGGGGGGGGGGGGGGGGGGATGTGCCTAGACCCCCCCCCCCCCCACACACACACACACTTTTTTCAATGTCAGTATTTGTCTCCTGCACTTTTTACCATCCCAAAACAATATTACGTTATATTAAATAGACACTGGTTGAGCACTAGAACCAAGCAGAAAACAACCGCTTGTGTTGAAGCCTGTTTCCCAGTAGAACCGTCCATCAGCTCATCTATTGGTGATACTTGCTAACATGGGATTGGCCATTCCTTCCACCTGTGTTCTGGACAGTTCTGCAGTCCTGACACTGCGTAAAAGAGCCTCTAGGCTGTAGTTTCATACATAGTTACTGTAACCCCCCCCCCCCACCCCACCCCCACTAGTCCTCATGCCGGTTGTGCCCCCCCACTTTTAAAGTCAAAACTAAGTCTATGCATCTGAGACTTTTAAATAGCTTCAATTTACAGCAATAGTAACAAGGGAAACAAGTGAAAAGGTTTTGTGACATGATATTTTAAAAACAGGGCTCAAACTTCTTCTCTTTTTCCACAATTAAAGATTATATTGTTGGTTTTACTAAACTCTAACAACAATTTTTGCTATTTTAAGCCATGAAAAACTCACAAGTACAATATTTCCTTTGCAGTTTTCCAAGTTTTTATGTTTACATCCCACAAAGTGAAACTTGGAGGCAATTCAGGAAGAGAATTTGGCAAATAAATAATTGAACTGGTCTTTTATTATCTAATAAATAAACGATATGCATCACATTCTGTTAAAGAGTGAAAAGCATGTTAAAGAACAACATGTTACAATTTTTAGCTTGTTAGTCAAAAGCAACACATTTCCCCTACGTGCAGCTCCGTGTTACTGTTGAACATTTAGAGTTCAGCTCTGCTGATAAAGTCATGATCCACCTCAGAAGTGTGCTTAGTATAAAACCAATAAAGCTTTTATTTGTAAAGAGTCCCAGCAGATCTTTCCATAGAGAACTCAAGATGTCAGCTTCTCACCCACACCAGCATCATCAGAGGACATTTAGGGTCTGTACCGATAGCAGTTATTAGTGAAAGGGTTGTAGCTGGAAAGAGCCAGGAGGACCCCAAAGCCTGGACCCAGCGAGAAGAAAATCTGAGCTGCAGCATCGACCCAAACCTGGAAAAAAAAAAAAAAAAAAAAACATCAGGGAATCCAGAATCTGGAAAGTTTTTTTTTCTCTCATTCAGTTTCAGCAAATACTAAAAAGTGAATTCCTTTATTTGAAAATAAATAAATAAATAAAACCAGATTCAACATCTTTGTTGAAGGTGTTCTGATTTGAGAAGGCTGTGTGTGTGTAGAGGACCAGTTGCTGCACAGCTGTACGTAGAGAGATCTGAAGAGGAGCTCGCATTCGGCAGAAAAAAAGCGCTGGATATCAGCGAGGGAGACAGAAAGGGACGCTTTTGTCATCGGGCAGAAAATCTAAACCAATTATGCATCTGATTATCCTGCTCTGTGGCTTATTTATGCATCTCATTTCTGTCTCATCCATATTCTCGCCCAAACAAAGCACTCGCACACATTTAGTAACCAGATCAAGGTGGGGATAGATGTATGCTCTTTTAGGATAATATTCTTTATTTTGGGGAGGTAAAAAACGATAATGTTTTTGTGATAGTGCATTTAGTTAATCAAATTATTAAATAAACAACAAAACTAAATATTTGTCAACTTTTTTTGTCTTTATTTAGATTTTCACCCACATATTTATTTATTTATTTATTTTAGGTGGCAGCAAAGGTGACAAAAATAGCTGAAATTTAGCTTTATTCTAATTACTAGCTGGTGGTTTTCAGGCATTTTAATATTTACAGACATGATAGAATCTTAAAAAATTAAATTAAATTAAAAATCCTCCTGATTTAACTCACACTGGTCTCCAACAGCTTGTCCCACTGAGGTTTCAGATAAAACACCACACCTCTCCAGGCTCCTGGCAGGGTGGCACCTCGGATCAGCAGGATGAACAGCACGATGTAGGGTAAAGTGGCCGTCACCCAAACAACCTGCAGGAACGATAAAAATAACTAAGACATAAAACTAAGTTTAAAGTGTATCCAGTCCTTAATTAATACTGAGTCGCTACCTTCCCAGATGTCTTCACTCCCTTCCAGAGGCTGAAGTAAACAATGGTAAAAATGAGAAAGAGGCAGAGCATCAGCTGCCAGCGAACCCCACCGACGTTCCTCAGCCCCGAGGACTTGTGGATCTCTAGAACGTTTCTCCTGTTGAAACAAAAAACACTCAAATCATCACGTTGTCACCAAAGAAAGGCAGGGCTTGGCGTACAAAAATACCCTGATGTTTGTGAAGGCGGTTACAGTAAGGCTATTTAGACTTGTGGCTTCTGTTACTCACACTTACATGCACTTACGTGTAAAATTCCTCTGCCGGAGACCTGGAGGAGTTCGTCCAAGTCACGTTATCCGTGCCAAAGTAGTTGGTGCAGTCAGGGGTGTTCCACAAGTTGTCACAGTTGGTCCACGGCAAGATGCTGGAGAAGGAGGAGTAGAAGTAGAAGAGGGCCCAGGCGATGATGGTGTTGTAGTAAAAGGACACATACAGAGCGATGATGCATATGGCATATCCTATACCTGAAATAAGAAGATGTCCATTAGATATCAGCACTGTATTCAGATTACTTGGATGAGCTGTTTGTTTTAGAGCTGCTTGGTGATGGCCTCACCTTTGAAAATGGGACAGATGTGTTTCCAGATGGAAATCGCTCCAGTTCTGTGAAATTGACCCAGAGCCAGCTCCATGTAGAAAAGGGGCACGCCTCCAAAGATGGCCATCAGGACATAGGGTATCAGGAAAGCCCCTGCACAGAGGCACGGAATAAACCAGAGCATTATTATGATAACTTAAGGAAAAACTTCAGTTTTGTCTTCATTTACTGAAAATAGATGAAAGCTCACAGGGACCAGAGAAAAAATCTGGGGAAAATATCTTTGTTTCAAAATATTCGTGCTCTTATTATGATTTCTATATTTTCTTTCATTTATATGAAATTTGAAACGTGTTTAAATGACTTTTAATTTCAAAACACTTGATTAATTTAATGTTGAAAGTTAAATCTAACTTCCCACATCACACAGTGACCTTAGAAATAAACCTAAACATGAGCCTAATACTTTTACATGCATTTCTAAAATGACATTTTATTCAATAATGTTTTTTCAAATAGGAATATGACGGGATAAAATAACTAAGCTACCGCCCAAAAGGAAACACGTGAAAATTTTATAATGAACATTTCTGAGACTTGAGCCGATTTTGGCACCATGGACAGTTCCTCCTCTCACCGCGTTTTTTAAATATCTTTATTCCCTTTGGAAGTTTAATTTCGTTTTATTTGTAAAACAAACTTACCTCCTCCGTTTTGATAACAAATATACGGAAATCTCCAAACGTTTCCAAGATCCACTGCGAAGCCAATGACCGAGAGGAGAAAATCCATCTTCTTGCTCCACTTGTCCCTGGAATCCGTCTGCGTGATGACCGGCACCGTGACGGCGCTGTAGCCGGGGTTCGGAGAGCCCTGCTGGGGCAGACTGCCGGCCATGACCGATGAGTCCTGTCGGGACACCGGACTGAGAAAAGTCTGAGAGAGGAGCAGGTCCACAGAGGACGAGGAGGAGGAGGTCTGCTCTCTTGGTGATGACAGGACCGAGTGGGAGGAGACACACCTGTCTGGGGAGGAGATCAAAATGATCTAGACACCGCCAACACTCAGGATCATCTCAGTTAGAAAAGTAGAGATCAAAAGTTTTTATGCAGTTTTCAATCATTTAAAAAATCCCAAATAAACTATTTTATCAAAAAGTAGCACTGTGTGTGTGTGTGTGTGTGTGTGTGTGTGTGTGTGTGTGTGTGTGTGTGTGTGAGAGAGAGAGAGAGAGAGAGAGAGAGAGAGAGAGAGAGAGAGAGAGAGAGAGAGAGAGAGAGAGAGAGAGCAGGTTCTCTGATGGGCTAATGTGGTTACCAAGGTGTTTTCCTTGAGGACCCCCTTGCTCATGTCCAAGACAAGCCAGGACCCCAACCCCAACTCCTGCACACACACTGGAGTTGGCCATAAGAACCAAGTTTTTTTTTTCTGATTAAAAAAGGAAACTGAAAATAAATTAGATGAAACTGGATTTTTAATTATCCTTTGGATTTTAACTCAAAATTAAAAGACAAAGTCAAGAACTCTTTGGTTTTCACATTTAATGTTAAATGTTTCAGATCAGGACAAGGTTGACTTGAGCATCTTAATAGTTCTTAACAGTTTTTTTATAGATTGTGGCTGTTGTGTGCTCATCTTGTTTTAGGTTTTTATTGTTGATTTGTTTTACCTTGTACAGCACTTTTTTTTAATTTGTTCATTTCAGGCACAACAAAATACATACATAAAACATAAAGAGCACAAAAACAAGAAACAAAAATTACCTGAAAAGGAGTGAGACGACAAAAACGTATTAAATCCCACCCCTATACTCACTCATCAACTAAAAAAAAACAATAAGCTTCCCGCAGCTACGCTCATCGTAGCAAACCAAACAACCCATCAACAGCTCCGGGCACATGCAAACATCACAACAGCAGCTCGCAAACAACAAATAGAACCTTCATAACTGAATACAGCATATATTAATTATAAATTGTGTTACCACAGGTAAACAGGCAATAATAATTACATAGTAACAAACACACATACATATACATACATACATGTGTATCAGCACACACATGTACATATATGTACATACATACGCACACACAATTTCTTTTTTATTATTTATTTATTTATTTATTTATTTTTGGTTATCCATACCAGCAGTGGTAAGAGAATAGACATTGCAGAGCACACTAAAACCATCATTGAGTATACTGTGACCAGACCAACTGTTTGTAGGGGGATTTAAATCTATGAGTGTTATTGCATTGTTTCAGTTGTAAACTCAGACTGTTCCTGATTTTCACACCACATACAAACACACAAAAGCCTTTGCGGGTTGTTCGAGTTCTAGGTCATTTGGATTCTCCAAAGCCTCTCACATTATAAACCCTTTCTTGAATTTCAACTATAGTTTGTAAATTTGCAGGTAGAAGTTTATTAAAGGCTTTGTATAAGATTATGGATGTATTGTAATTAACCAGATCCTGGAATTTTAGTAATTTTGCTTGAAGAAAGAATTTTTGAGTATGATCTAGATAACCAGCCTTGTGAATAATACGAAGTGCTCGTTTCTGTACTGTGACTAATGGATTAGTTGTATTTTTATATGTGTTTCCCCACACTTCCACACAATATGTAAAATATGGAAGAAGCAGGGTACAGTACAGAGTACGAAGTGCATCTTTATCAAGGTATGGTTTCACTTTGTTCAAAACTGCGAGGCTTCTGGAAATTTTGGTTTTTGTGTCTGACGTGGGGTTTCCATGAAATTTTGCTATCAATTACAACTCCCAAAAATTTGTTTTCACTCACATTATCAATTGGTACACCATCAATGTTAATTGGTAATTCTGTATTATATTTTAAATTACCAAAAATCATTGCTTTAGTTTTATTTATATTTAATGATAATTTATTTATATCCATCCATTTTTTAAAATTACTTTTAGCTCCCTGTTTGGCTGTAGCTTTGCTGCTGTAAATGCGCTCTATAAATAAAAATTGACCTTGACCTTGACCTTGACCTGACCCTGTAAATGAAAAAGTAACTTTAAATGTTTGTGGTACTGGTGACAATCCTTTCATTTCTCTGTGGAGACATTTTGGCCATGCTTTTTGCAGAATTAGTTTATTAAACCATTTGGTAATGCTAACCTCAGTTAAGTCCAAATGTTGACAAAAACAGATTGAGATCTCTCAGAAAGTGCAGAGAGCAGGATGTGTCCAGGTCCTGAGGCAGCAAAGCAGCCCAGACCTAGCCAGGCCTGCCAGACTCGCCCTCGGTCTAATCTACACAGAGGACGATGCCTTTGCTTCCCATAAGGAAGCATTGGCATGGTTGGCCAGACTACCACAGACCATCACACCACCATCACCGTGTTTGAAAAGCAGTTAGTTTACAGCAGATGTAACAGTCACATACATTAATTTGAAAACTACCTTCAGTATCCACCTTTATGTCTATTGTATCCACTCAAGTTTTGCTGTTTGTTTGATTGTTTGTCTTTGTCTGATGTAGAAATGTGTTGATCTGAAACATTTAAATGCACACACAGAAGAGATGTGTGAGGGAGTGAATAAAGGCTGGAGAAACGATCAGCTGAGGAAAGAAAAGTCAGTTGTTCTGCCAAAGGGTAGGGGCCCCTGACAACATAGGAACAAATCATCTGACTTTCTAAACACACTCTCCTCCCGTCAATCTGCTGTGGAACCGGAGCAGAAGAACATCAGACTGACAGGAGCCTGTATCGGATGCTCTGCTGCCTGTTGGAGCCCGTCGACTCTAATCATGACCATGATGGTCCTGATCCACACACAGATCTCACCCAGCCTTAGCGCTCCTCTCCGATGAGTTTTCTTCCACATGCATCATCATTGACTTTTGCCTTTGACACCAATACGCTGAAAATGTTGATTTTCTCTTGATGACCGGCAGAGACTTGCTGATTACTGAGGCAGATGTCCAGTCATGACACCTAAGGAAATTATTAACACAAACGATCTAAAGATGGTCGCTCCAGAGAGGGAATCCTGGGTTCAAGATGTAAAGCAGGGTCCAGGCCCACTGCTTTCAGGCTGTCATGTTGTGTTATCACTCTGACTTCTCACCTCCTGATTCTCCTGACAGCTCAGAGCTGCAGGCAGAGCTGCAGCCACAGCCCTAGGCCCTGATGCCTCAGCTCACTCTAGATTATTGGGCCTCCTTTTGCTCATGTTCTGTCTAACTTTACTGAGTGCATGCTCTCACTTGTGTGCTGCATATAGAGGTGAAAACTGTTGCTGTGTTCTGTTAAAGGCTGAACAACAGATCTATTTAGATTTACTTGTTCCTCTATTTAAAGATGAAAGCTGACATTACTCTACTGTCATCTTCTGGACAGTATGAGTTACTGACAAGTATTAATATAACTGTTCTGTCCACTACACACAAATGATATAGATCATTTTATTTGTGTATGTTCAGCTTTGTTTATGTGTTTTTATTTGATAAATATACTCTTGAACATTATGAAGCATCCTTGCTTATTTATTTTTGCTTCCAACTGCATTTTAAACACTTTAATCATCACCTCCCTGTGTTGAAATGTTAAATTAGTTTTAACCCTTTACCAAGCTGATCTGGACATGTTTTCATTCTGTTGTTGTCTATTATACTTCCTGTGTTGGTGTTTTATTTTATTTTTACTCGGGTATAGTCTGTTGTTTCTTATGCTGCACCTTCTGCACTGTGACTGCTCAGACTTTTAACTTGGTATTTTCTTTTTTTAATCAAATTTTATTTGTGTATTGTGAAATGTTGAATTTCATTTGAATTTTATTTATTTTTATTTACCATATCCTTTATGTTTTAGCCGCTTGTGGTGCAAGGTGACTCAGTGGGAGTGCCCTCAATTACCTATTCTATTCTATTCTATTCTATTCTATTCTATTCTATTCTTTCTGTTTTGTTCTATTCCCCTCAACTCTACTCAATTATTTTCTATACAATACTACTCTACTCTATTCTATTCTATTCCATTCTCTTCTATTCTATTCTATTCTCGCCTCACCTCTGTCAGTGCGCCCCAGGGCAGCTGTGGCTACTCGTAGCTCATCGCCACACGATTCAGTGTGTGAATGTGTGTGTAAATGGATGAATGATACACTGTAGTGTAAAGCACTTTGGAGTCCTTACTCTGAGAGGCGCTATACAAGTGTGGGTCATTCTTATTCTATTCTATTCTATTCTATTCTATTCTATTCTACTCTACGCTATTCTATTATATTCTATTCTACTCTATTCTACTCTATTCTACTCTTCTCTATTCAATTCCATTTGTCTCTACTCTATGACATTCACCTCTACTTTATTCTATTCTATTCTATTCTATTCTATTCTATTCTTAAATCTACTATGTTGTCACATTGCCTTTAAAATTTATAGTTTTGTTCATTTTGAATATGTATGGTTTTATATTTTTGCCGTTTTCCTTGCACTTAAAAAGCACATTCAGTTGTCTCTGTGTGTGAAATGTGCTCTAAAACACCTTGTCCATTTTGACTTTGAGCTGTGTAGATTCCAATCAATGCATTAGAAACAAATCTCTATTCTATTCTGCTTTGTTTCTTACACATTGATGCAATATTTTCAAGACACAGTTAGGATTCTAATTTTTTTTAAATGTATGAATAAATGTGCAACTTCAAAATTAAATCTGTGATATTTTAAAGAATTCAAGTTCAGTAAAATGTATCTAAAGCGCAAATTAAAGCTAACGGTAGCTCTTTTCTTGCGTGTATCCCATAAAACTCCAACACAATACTCACTCACAGAATGTGTCGTTTCTCATTTTGACCACAAGATGGCGGTAAAACAAAGCATTTACTCAAAAGCTGCAGGAAGCTGGAACGCAGTGCGCGGACTGTCAATAAAGCTGCGGTTGGAATATATATTATCCTACAAATCAGCCTTTGTTGAGAAACATCACATCTAATCTCAGAATGAATGTTGATATTAAACATAAAGGTTGGTAATCATGTAGCTCATTGAACTTGAAAGCTGACTGGCGCTCCAGCCAATAGCAGCAGAGCGTGCGTCTTTAAGGGGCGTGTGTCCAGTAGAGGTGGAGTCGTGAGACTCAACTGAGTGGAAAACCAGCACTCTGGTACTGGGAAGAAAGGAGGAAGGATCCATTGGCAACAATCATGGCAGGTGGGAAAATGGGAAAATGAACTCATTATAATAATAACAATTTTAATTATGTCGTTTTAAATAATAGATTAAGTTTGATTTTTCAGTGAGTTAAAGCTTGTTTTGTGATTTTAGAGGCAGAGACTCGTCAGAAGCTGCTGCGCACCGTGAAGAAGGAGGTGGGTGTTATCACACCAGCAGTTATCCTGCTGGAAAAACAAACACGCTGCTTCCAGGTTACCCTAACCCTAACAAAGCCCTGCTGATGCTGCTGTCTCCCCAGGATCTGGATGAATAGTCATTATTAAAACATTATGAATGTTTTTAAGTACAGTTATTACTTAGAATAAACTCTGTTTCTTTCATTTTGTGTTATCAGACCAGAGGAAACAGATTTTTTTCTCTGTTGTGTGTGTGTGTGTGTGTGTGTGTGTGTGTGTGTGTGTGTGTGTGTGTGTGTGTGTGTGTGTGTTTGTGTGTGTGTGTGTGTGTGTGTGTGTGTGTGTGATTATCTGGGTTTCCCACCAGAGTAAAAAGCAGATCTTGAATGAAACATCGGGATAAGCGAGTCAGCCCAACATTCAAACCTCGACAAGCTTTCATGGTTGAATATTGAGCGACGCAGATAATCAGAAACCTTAAACTATCTATATTAATGTCGATGTAAACTATCTTCGGTTTATTTATTTATTTCGGTTTATTTCAAATCCAGTGATGGAAAAAATCCTCATTCATTCATAAAAACTCTTAAAGTTCTGCTATAAGGACATCTTGTGTGTTGGCGACTTAAATCCTCATAACCCAAAACACACAGCCTCGCATCTATCTAGAGGAGTTAATAACCGTTTTTAATCTCCTTTATTTTTATTTTTTAAACGCTTTCATCACACACAGAGAGCTAGCCCTTCCTCAACCTATTTAGCATGACCTGAATTATTACATCTCCATTTGCAGGGCATTCACACTTCTTGTTTATTAGATGTGAAAAGGGTTTTAGTCCTTCAGACGGTAAAACAAAAGTACATTTAGTTCTTGTACTGTCCTTTGAGCATGCATATTTGACCAAATGGCAAAATGAAATATCACCAGCTAAAAAAGACCATAATAATAAATCCATTTGCTCCCACATGATGTCTTGTTTAGCCGATGTAGCCTTGAAGTAGCTGTTGTTCTACTTTGGCATATTGTTCATATTTGTTGTTTAACTATTTATTGTATAAGATAGATAGATAGATAGATAGATAGATAGATAGATAGATAGATAGATATCGGCCTTGTTAGCATCTAACCTCACTGAAACACAACTTAAATGACACCAGATAGCGTCTCAATGGGTTGACAGCTTTGGGATTCAGTCCTGAGCTACATCTAATCCTCAGGTTGTGCTAAAATGAGATAATTGACCTAACAGAAAATAACCAGAGTTCACTCCATTGTCTTTTAGGGGTGTTTTCTGTTGAGTTTTTCTTTTTTTTGGTGTGTGTTTCTATTGAACACCGTCGACTCTGGCAGCGCTCCAACCTAATCTCTGCTCTCCTACTGTTGTGGCCTCGAGTCAAGACGTGGAAAATTAACTTTTATTGTTGCAAATGATTTTCACTGGTCAGACAAATCCAGATCAACACGTTTTCACCTATTGTGAATGTTAATTTCAGATTGCTTAAGAAAGACAAAAACATAACGACCATTCCTGGTTCATGTTAAATGAAGACTTTGGTTTAATCTGTGTTCCTCTGCATCCTGTTAGCAGCCTTATCTGCAGAAACCAGACCTTTCCCATGATTCAAACTGCTTTCTGTATAAACATGAAGATGTACTGACATTTAGGTTTTCTGCAGATGGAGAGTAAACTGGTGGCGTCTGCATTGTGAGACCTCCCCTTGATATCATCATTAATCCACAGCAAGGAAATTAAACCCAACTCAAGAGTTTTAATAACAAGAACATTAGTCAGCATTTTGTCTCAGCTGTGGATTTTCAATGCATTTAACGCCAAAATTCAGATTTGAGTCACTGAAATGCTAAACGTGTTTATTTGGCTTCGGTTCAAAGCAAAGGTCATCATAAACTTGGATCGATTTATTTCAGATTGTCAAAATTAGTCAAAAACTTTACAGGATATTCTCAGTGTATCAGTATTTGCTTCAGAGGCACAGGGTGTGCTCAGCGTTTTTCCACAGGAACCCAAACATTTATACTTTTAAATGAATAATTAGCTTGAAATCCACTTATTCTTTAGGTGTCGTCCCAGTGTTCTTGCTCTAATCTGTTGGCCCTTTTCAGAATATTTGCACGCTCAAATATGCTTAAAAAACATCAGTTTTACCTTTTATGGGGATGTGTTAGCATTGGCATGCATGGATGTAAAAAACAATGTTTGTTTGCATTTTCCATTGGATTTGGAGTATTTCTGCTCGATGTGGGCTGTGCCATATTGCGTCTGCATGGTGTGTGTTTACACTCCTTCCCTGTCCAGCTGGTTTTATGCCATCAGTCTGCTCAAACGTACCTGGATGTGGGCCATTATCCAGAGAGCTCTGCGTCTGCTGCAGCAGAATTACCCTCTGGCACAGAAATTGGTTTGAATAAGAACTCGTATTTACCTCGGCTTTGATTCAGAGCCTTTCTCTGTCCGCCCGCGTCACAGTGTCTCGCTTCCTCTCTTCCTTCTCTGGGCCCTTTCCTTTATAAATCACACATTAACACAAATACACACCTGTATTTGCTGAAGGAGCGGGTAAAAAAAGCAGCGCCGTTTACGTTTCCTGTTTCATACTTTTAGAGCTAAGTCATTCGAGTTTCATTTGTCTGAAGCTTCTACATCAATGCACGGTATCCGTCCTGCAGGGAAATCACCAGATAAAACTGCCGCCATGCACACAGGTGGAGATGATTACTCTGAGACTGTTATTATAATTTGACCTGTGGGTGAACATTTTCATAATGAGGTTTTAGAGGGAAGAAGACAGGAAATGCACCATAAATCAAACTAAATCACATTGTGGTTTTGATCATTGCTGTATGCTAATGAGCAGGTCAGCCTTGTACTTATAAAAAATAACATCCTGCACAGCTTTTGTCCCCTTAAGTGGTCATAAAATGAAGATGTCCATGCAGCCTGTTCTGCATACACTCATTTGCATGAATGTCAGTCATGATTAATTATTAGAGGGTTTTCATTCATCGTTGGCCCTGTAGATGATGGATGATGAAGGCTTGAGGCTAGAGACTGAGTCTTTATCTGTGTTTCATTATCTTGGCTGTGTTGTTGCAGGACTTAATTGGAGTGCTCAGTAGATCTCGTCGCTGCTTCCTTCAAGCTGTAGTGATTCGTTTCATCCAGCTTTGCTCAAATAGTGGTGTTTAATGGCTGCTGTAGCGACACCCACGTTGTTGGAACTGTAAATTCAAGTGAGGATATGTGTTGGTAAACTTTAAAAGAATCCCATTGGGTCAGATTCTTGCTTTAGTGATGCTGAATGAACCCACTGGGATACGACATCATCGCCGTAGTTCTGGGTGTTATCAGTGCTTCTAGAGGCGGGGAGCTGCAGTCGTTCTTGTTTAGGAGAGAGATGAATTCCTGTTTTTTGTGCCTCTCTTTGGCAGAAAGCGTTCCGTGGCGAGACTCGTGACATCTCCATAGAAACCCACAGGTTGCCTATGCTCAGATGCTTCAGCAGACTTACTCCTCTGAGGGCTGATCAGTAGCTCAGGAGGGAGGGAGGGAGGGAGGGAGGGAGGGAGGGAGAGAGGGAGGGAGAGAGAGAGAGAGAGAGAGAGAGAGAGAGAGAGAGAGAGAGAGAGAGAGAGAGAGAGAGAGAGAGAGAGAGAGAGAGAGAGAGAGAGAGAGAGAGAGAGAGAGAGAGAGAGAGAGAGAGAGAGAGAGAGAGAGAGAGAGAGAGAGAGAGAGAGAGAGAGAGAGAGAGAGAGAGAGAGAGAGAGAGAGAGAGAGAGAGAGAGAGAGAGAGAGAGAGAGAGAGAGAGAGAGAGAGAGAGAGAGAGAGAGAGAGAGAGAGAGAGAGAGAGAGAGAGAGAGAGAGAGTTCTAAAATAAAATGTTTTATTTTATTTTAATTACCTTAAAAGACTCAAAGTCTCTTTTTACACTTTATATTTATTTAATCAGGATCGTTGTCAAGTCGACGCCAGAAACAATGAAACACAACTTGAATATTAGAGGAACAACAAGGCTTTATTCAACCAGCATTCATACAAGTTATCAATCATGAACAAAACATTTCTCTTACCGTTGCTTATGGGTGGAGAGCTGAACACCCCAGTTAGAAAACGTAATCCATGATAACACATGTAATCCAAGAACCTCGTCAGGTAGAATCCTTCAAAACAGCTCTAACAGCTCTGAGCTCTGCTCTGCTCCTTATACATTCCCTGATGTGCGTGCAAAGCTGCACACCTCCACCAGGATTACCTTGATTACATCCTCATGATAAGTGTGATTGACAAACAGTAGTGATCAATAACTTGTATAAAGCAATTATACAACAGATGACAAGTTCATTTTTATTACATTCCACTCTTGAACTTTTCATCTAATTTATGTAACATCATGGATCCATCACCATTTCCCCATCAAAACCAACGTCATTTATAACATACCTTGTAGTTCCACTTTAATTTTCATCGTAGTCTTTGCATTATTACCCAATTTATTTCTCTTCTTAATCGAATAACATACCAACAAATAATAAGATTACACAATGTTAGAATGCTGATTATAATTAATGCTGCAATCATAGGTGGAATTAGCACTTTATTAGCGGTACTCGACATGCCTGTAAATATATCCCACCAATGATGAGCGGAAGCCTGTTCAATCAATGTAGCAACATGTTTTATTTCCCCTTGTGCCACAAGAGTAGACACCATGAGCCTGGAAAGGTTGGACCTATGAGAGTCAATCAATTTTGCCACTTCAGTGGAACCATCCAATGCGCATTTGAATCGTTCCAGTGAGAGTGTCCAAGGGGAGTGTAAAACCTCCCATTGTATCTTAGTCAGCCGACTAGATACAGTGTAATTACTCAACCAATAGGTCACGTTATTCCATTCCCACATATGTATACCCTTGAGACAACCTGAAAAGGGAACTGAAGGTACCTGTGGGGAATTGGTCATTGTAGCCACGCATAAGGTGTTAGGACCCACCTGCCAAAACTGTTCCTCTGGGGGTGTGACAGTCCAATCACAGAGTACGACCCTTGAATCAGTGAAACATGGATTGCTATGTCCTTTTACCAATGGGCAGGCTAAACCCTTATCAGTCTCATCACAGTGTTTTACTTCATATGTTCGATTTGTTTTAACATCCCACCACTCTCCACTAACATGGAGATACCAAAACCCTTTAGTGGTTATCACCGGCAGTATCTGATATCTACACACAGTCATTACTGATGTCATATTATACTGATCCCAGTATCCAGTACACATAGATTTATTACAAATCGTCATTTCTGCATGTAGCTGTAGCCATAATGAACTACTGATGTTCCATAATGTTCGCCATGCATGATAGTTATTACTCATTACCTGTATTTGAAACCTATTTCTCTGTGTCTCAGCATGAATAGTCTGCAAGGAACAGACTGTCCAATTACCTATGTGTGACAAATTATGCAATGCATCATAAGTTTCATTCCAAAGCTTTAGATTCCATTTAAATACACTTTTCCACACATCACTTCCTTCTAACTGACTAGATACAGTCGAAGGCATCCATCTTGCAGTCTTGGTGACAGCTTGTGCGGTGTATTCTCCAGTGTTGGACAGCATAGTTCGTGTCACCTCATTGTCTGCTGTGTTAGCCAGACCATACAAAGTTCCAGTTCCTCCTAGCACGGTGTCATACCATGCTCGCCTCCTCCTGTTACAAGGCGGAATAGGAGGGAATTTCACAGTCCATCGCACATATTCGGCTACCCTTATTTGTCCCATTTGTTGACAAGTGTGAACCAGGGGAGCTACAGCTGTCTGCGTAGCTCTGGCTGTGTCGGGCAGCACCCAGAATATGTACAAATAGGCGTATCCTCCTGTGATTACAGTTCCATTCCTGATCCGGAAATCGCGATCAACCTTCATACTCCAATTTGTGCCATTTTGTATGCAAGTACCATTCCCCTGATGGTATGCACAGATGCGCGCTGCAGAATTAAAGGTTACTGTTGATCCTTGAACCAACACCCCCGGGCTGATCACCCTTCCTCGGATTTTAAGACATCCTCTGCACCGGTACATCTTACCGGTAGATGTTAGGTTTCCCAAGTAGCAAGCGTCATTTGCTCTGCATGTGAATGTGCCTTGAGTGCGGTTGGACATACTGCTAACCAATTCCAGATGGCCCATGACCCCTTCTTCCAACACTTGTCCTTCCGTGAGCCCCCAACAGAAATGTGCCCTCAGTGCGATGACAGCGAGGACATGGAGGACGATGACCAAACATCCGACACCACCAGGTCCGCGGAGCCCATCCATCGCCTCGACAAGGGTTCAATCCTTTTGTAGGGGAAGGGGACCCAGTCAACCACCGTCACTCAGACACCCGCCTATGGGATACATACAAAACTGCAGATAGAATGACAAGCATTAATTTTCTCTCCTGTAACATTTGTTTATCGGAATATTAATCCATTTTTCCTCTCCGGGGAACAATACACTTACCACAGCATCTTTTCCCTGTGCAATAATCTCTCCAGCTCTGGGAGGACCATTGAGCTGCTCCACCCACACTTTTGCCCCCGCAGTAAAGTCTGATGATCCAAACCCAGTTTCACCCCTCTGAGTGATAGTGGTAGGTTTAGTAATCTCTTCAACTTTGGACATTACACACCGTTTGATTACTAACTGAGCTATCTTGTCTCCTTTTTCCAGTACCAACGGTTCTTTACCTGTATGCTGACACACCACACCTATTTCCCCTTGATAGTCTGAGTCTATTACCCCAGCTAAAATGGTTAGACCCCTCAAAGCTAAACCACTTCTTGGACACACATGAGCATAAGTTCCTGGTGGACATTGAATTCCCAATCCTGTTTTTACCACTGTCACTTTATTGGTTACTAAAGTGATGCTTTCCAAGATTTTAAGATCTAATCCCACAGAGCCCGCAGTTGCTCTAACAGGGAGTTCTGCCTCAGAAGTTAGTTTCCACATTCGTATAGGAGGGTCAGTAGAAGTTGTTTCCCTTCCTGCCCTGGCAACCATTAGCATCAGTGGAGTAACTCCATCCCCCACGGGTCTGTTATTTAACTGATGTACTGCCCTAGTCAGATTTTCTCTCCATTTGTCCAAAGAATTAGTAACCGATAGTTTCCTTAGTTTCTCTTTCAGTAACCCATTCATTCTCTCAATGAGTCCACTAGCTTTCGGGTGATATGCTACATGATAGATCCATTCTACCGCGTTGTTCTCTGCCCATTCTTTGATCTTATTTCCAGTGAAATGGGTACCATTATCAGTCTGAACCTGCAAAGGTAGTCCATAATAGGTCTCTATTAATGACAGACATTTCAATGTAGCCTCCTGATTGGCGTTATGACACGGATGCACCACCAGTACCCCTGACACCGTATCCACGGCTGTGCATGCATACTTACAGTTTTTACTTTTTGGCAATGGTCCAATGAAATCAATCTGCCAACACTGTCCCGCTTGTTTACCTCGATGTATCTGTCCCTGTATATGTCGAGGGATTCTCTTTTTCTGATGTTGACAAGGTTCACAATCTTCTATGGCAGTTTTAATATCATCAATGATGAGATCTATTCCTCTGTCCCTCGCCCATTTCAATGTTCCCTGCACACCCCAATGTCCAGCAGTAACGTGAGCCCATTTGGCTAATCCAGGACTTGATTGTCTTACAGCCTGAATTTTCACTATCTTATCTACAGTCTGATTATGCAGGGATTCAGGATCATTGTTATTAGTATGAGCATCCACATGTAATACTGACACAGGAATATTTTGGCATTTCTCCCAAATGTCCTTCCATAGGTCAGCTCCCCAAACCTCTTTTGAATGTATCTTCCATTGTGTAGCATGCCAAGTTGGCATCCAAGTTAACATTCCTTGGGCTACTGACCAGGAGTCAGTATAAATACTTACTCCCTGCACCCCAGCCGCCATTATTACCATGTGTACTGCTTTCAACTCCGCCCATTGACTACTCTTTCCTGTCCCTGTGAGTTCCATAACTTGTTGTGTACCAGGGTTAAATGCCCCAGCCTTCCATTTCCTGGTTCCTGCCACATATTGACAGGAACCATCAGTGAACCAGGCTCGCTCCTGCTGCTCTGGGGTGAGTTCGCTCCATCTTACCCCCAGTTTCACAGGAGAATCCTGGATTGGTTTTACCTCAAAAGGCACTTCATCCATTTCTGGAACGTCTGCCACTTGCTCGTGGAGCATTGATACTCCTTTTTCTACAATGTTTCCCTTTATTTTATCAGGATTGCCATGAATTACCGAGGCCTCCGCCCCAGTGTCAACCAATGCCATTACTGTCTGTACTGATTTTTTCCAATAAATCTGTAATTCCACATGTGGTCTGATATCATTTATTGACCATCCTGAGGCACTGGCAACAACCTGAGCTTGACCTTCATCCTATTCATCATCATGTTCCCTTCGGTGCTGTTTTTTCTTTCTACGCTTCACTGCCGCCACCTGATAACACTCATCTGAACTCTCCTCCTCTGAAGATTCCTTGGGAGGGGCGGAAGGTTCAGCAGGCTTCGACGCCACCTCCCTGATCACATTCTGCAACATTCCAACCAATTCTGACACAGACATCCTGTCGTCCTTTTCAGGACAATGTCTGAACTGACAATGGACCTTCAGTCCCATTTGGCTGCATTTCTCCATCAATGCATTAGTGGGCAATCCATCAATCTCCTCAAACGGCACTCCCGCTTGTCGCAGTGCCCTCCACAGATCTGTTCTAGAGGGGCCCATTGCCCCCCCTTTACGACCCCTTGAATGTGGATCAATCCTGGGTTTATTTTCAGTTCTAGCTCCCTCTCTCCTCGTCTCAGACCAATCACCCAGCGTGGTGAGTTCGCCAAGACGATCTTTTATCGCGGCAAAAGTCTGGTCTGCCGCGCCAAACAACAAGCTGGTCACCATGGGTTTATAATGTGGTGGGGCATGTCTGATGAGGTGATCTCTAGTTGCCTTAGAGATGTTACAGTCCACCACTCCAGCTCCCCCGTTTTGAGCCACTTGCTCTCTAATAGTGAGTCTGGTGAGCCGCTGAATGGCATCTCTCACTGTCTGCCATTGCCCTTTAATCTCAGACCAGTCCGCCGTGGTAGGATAGATTACATGACATGCCAGAGCATATGCATCCCCCACATTGAAATCTTCATCAGCTGGCAATGCCCGGACTGTAGCCCGGTATTCAGCATTTATCTGTGCATCAGTACTTAATCCTGAAAATCTCATGGCATCACCGGCATCTATGGCTATATCACACGCGCCATCCTCCATAAGGCGATTAAGCCAGGAGTCAGTTGGTTCGCCTGGGCGCTGTTTCAGCTTCCCATTCATGTGATTTAACTCATCTTGTGAATAATCCTCTAGCGTTGTTAGCAGCCTAGGGGCGGGTTGTGGCTGCTGTTGTAACATCCTTCTTATATTACCCGCCTCATCGAGTTCCGGCCGTCCCTGATCATCCACCATATCTACCAGTATTGGTGGAATAATTTGCTGTTCTCGCCGACGCCTAGTAATAGGTCTTTGTTCTGACATCTTTATCCCCTGTAATGATGGATACAAGGGCTGAGGTGGTGGGTCAGGTTTAATCGCCCACTCCTCCTCCTCATCATCCCCCCAAAGATCCCCGTTCCATTTCTCTGGGTTCCAATCTTCACCAACATTCTTTACAAACGCCCGGATCTGAGCAGGACCTGCTCTACGAGGTCGCTTCTTTTCCTTCCTTTGCGCTCGAGACACAAAAGTCAGCGTTTTATCCAAAACATTCTGAGCATGCTTTAGCTCTTTCCCCATCACACACACTCTCTGCTCAAACTCTGAGCATGATTTTTCAACTTCTTCAGCATGGATTTTCTCCTGCGCCGCTCGCTCTCTACAACTGCTCAATTCTAACTCCTGTTTTTTCCATGCTTCTGCAAAAAGCCACATCATATCTCTCACTCCTGCCAGCGGCGCTTTTTTTTTAACTTCTATCCGCGTCAAACGGTCCAGCACCACGGCGGGGCTGACCACTCCATTTAACTCTCCCCACGGCCCAGGGCGTCCACCGCGCTGCCTTAACATATCACCAATGGATCGGAACTCCTCCGTTTCCCAGCCGGGAATCGGCACGGGAATCGGCGTTCCCTCCCCAGAAGCACTCGGCTCCTTTTTGCTTCTCCAAAAACACTTCATTGTTGCTGGAATAGCTTGACTGATCCTGTTCGTGACGCCAAAAATGTTCTAAAATAAAATGTTTTATTTTATTTTAATTACCTTAAAAGACTCAAAGTCTCTTTTTACACTTTATATTTATTTAATCAGGATCGTTGTCAAGTCGACGCCAGAAACAATGAAACACAACTTGAATATTAGAGGAACAACAAGGCTTTATTCAACCAGCATTCATACAAGTTATCAATCATGAACAAAACATTTCTCTTACCGTTGCTTATGGGTGGAGAGCTGAACACCCCAGTTAGAAAACGTAATCCATGATAACACATGTAATCCAAGAACCTCGTCAGGTAGAATCCTTCAAAACAGCTCTAACAGCTCTGAGCTCTGCTCTGCTCCTTATACATTCCCTGATGTGCGTGCAAAGCTGCACACCTCCACCAGGATTACCTTGATTACATCCTCATGATAAGTGTGATTGACAAACAGTAGTGATCAATAACTTGTATAAAGCAATTATACAACAGATGACAAGTTCATTTTTATTACAGAGAGAGAGAGAGAGAGAGAGAGAGAGACAAATCTATCAAGTTTCTGTACTTCAGGTACGATCAGGGGAAAAAGTAAGAAACAAACCATAGAATGAAGCCCCGTGTGTTTCGTGTGTTTTTATAAGTGTATTCATGAGTTGAGCTGCTGAGTGTCTCATCAGACGGCTGCTGTCTCCCATGTGTTGGCTGTATGAATCATCTCTGTCGCAGCTGAAAAGAACAATGGAGCCAATTTGGTGGAACGAATGTCATCTAATTGCTGATTGTTTCTTAAATTCAGGAGTTTTCTTTTGATTTGGGGCACCTTTGTGAGCATGTTCGTTTTGCAAGTGTTTTCAGTTACAGATGAGACTAATCAGTTCAGCAATAACGGTGAGAAGACAGATAGTGTTTGTGGGCAGATATTTCTCAGTAGCACACACCATGTGAGAATGTCTATGACTTCGTGTGAATATTTATAGATGTATACACTGTGAGCTAAAAGAGAACTACTTATCATTTCAAAAGCTTTGGTTTTGTGGGATTTCATTATCAGTAGGTTGATTGTTTAGTTTTCTATCCTAAAATATCACTTTTAGGCATTTTTAGCTACAGTGGGGCAAAAAATTATTCGGCAGCCACTGATTTTACGTTACCCCACTTATCATAGCGACACTTCGACTGTCAGAGACAGAATGTTAAAAAAAATCCAGGAAGTCACATTGTAGGATTTGTAAGAATTTATTTGTTTAATGGGGCAGGAATGTTTAGCATTTACATTTAGCTCTTCCATCTGCCACTCTTTAATTGTATTAAAGGCACCTATTTGAACTCAATATCTGTATAAAAGAGAGCTGTCCACGCTTTTAAACAGACCCCGTTCTCCACCATGGCCAAGACCAGACAGCCTTCTAAGGACGTTGGGGAATATTGTACTGCTCCGCAAGACTGGGATGAGCCCATCTACAATAGACAAGCAGCTCGATAAGAAGGTGACGGTGGAAGATGACTTTAGTGTCCACCCCACAGTCGGAAAGTTGCAGGTTATATTCCCCATTCAGTCTGTCACAGTCATTGTGTCAGGATTGACACTTAACCCTCATTGCCCGCTGGAGGTGTTCAAAGGGAGCGGTGGCACCAGTGTACAGCAGCCGTGCTTCTGTCATTGTGAACGAGGGCAGCTGTGGCTACAATGCAGCTCATCACCAGGGTGGGAATGTGTGTTTGCTTGGGTGAATGACTGATTGAAGCACTTTGGGGGGTTCTGGGACTCTAAAAGGTGCTATTTCAACTATTAGCAAACAGAATAAATACAACATCACTGACAATGTCCCTTGACCTGGAGCTCCATGCAGTAACTACATGGAGGGAACAGGTCATTGATCTGAACTGAGCTAGCACCACAGTAACAGGTTACTAACAAACCATTTAGTCATAGTTAGCCTGCTTAAGCCAACACATATCTGGTTACATCTTAAAGCTGTTATGGCGAATCTGCAAACAAGCTAGGTTTTAAATGCAAACACACTCTCAAAACACTCACCCCTTCACTTGGGTATCTCACTTCTGCCGGTACCAGAAACCCAGAATGCTGGAGGAAATGAGATAGCGTTAAACATCAGTCACTGTTTTCTAGGTTCAAACATTTTGTTGTCCATGACTTCAGAATGTGTTTTTCTTTTTGGGACTCTGGTAAATTCCCCTAAAATTGAAGTGGTAGCAGCAGGTTGTTTCTCCTTCTCTGATATTACTGAGCCGGGAACCTCTCATACTAGTGGCTTTCTGTTGCTAAATACGCGAGTGTGTAATGAACAGAGGAGTCAGGTAACTGCGGAAGTGCACCAAATCAGCAAGACGGACAACCGGATGGTCCAATATTTGCTTTCAGTCAAAAACGTGTTATTGGTGGAGGTTTTCAGACAAATGCGAGAGAATCACTTTATTGTTATTTTCTTTTCTTTTTTTATCTCTACAATTTATTTATAGCTATACTATGTTAGAACGTTGAGGTGTGAAAAATGTTTTAAGCTCATTTGTTTTCCAAATTTGCCATTGTAGCTCTAAGGTGAACTTTCGTTACTGATCAAATACTTATTTTCTGCACCATCTGTAAAGGGTTCATTTACACGTTATTTAATGAACCATGAGACATGAGATTCCATAGGAACTATGGAATAAATCTTATTGATATTTGGGTACTTTTAACCAGAAGATTGGAACTTTTTATTGCAGGGATTATGTGACACTTCGTATTAACTCAGAGACAACAGAAGAGAGAGTCAAGTTTTAAAAGTTTAAAGATTTATTACTAAACAAATTAAAACTAGACTAACTTTAAACACTAAATGTGTGGTGTAACTAAGGTGAAGTGAGACAGAGAATGGTGTAGTGTGGAACGTTGTTCAGAACCAGCAAATCCGAAGAAACGATTAGTTCTGATGGGAGTGAAGGTGATGTCTTTGTGCTAAGCTTGGATTTGGAGATTCATTAACACATAAGACACCATTTTTGTCGCTCCACGCATACCCTTAGAATGAGACCTCCGTACAGATCCAGACTGCCAGGTCCTCGAACCCCTCTTTCGGTACCAGAGCCGATGAAACAGCGTCAGCAGTACAACAGACTAGTCTTTGGATTGTCTCCAGGTAAAAAGCGACAGTTGGTTGACAGCTTCAGATGGACCCGGAGGGTCAATGAGTTCAGCTTTTATTCTGAAAGGAACCGTTGCTTGGTTGGTAAAATGCAACAGATTTTATCCAGCTTGTCGCTGGTCTTTCGGCTGAAGAGGAAAGTTACGGATTGGCCACTCCGACAACTTCTCTAGAACGCTTTGAACTGGCGTTAAAGATGACGTGGGCATATTTATACTTCGGATGTTTTGGTTTATGGTCGAATGAAAAGATGACAGATTTACCAAGCACCACCAAAACCACGCCTCCGTCAGATCTGGCAGATTCTGATTGGATCAGTAAAAGCAATGTGTCATGTCTTAACGCTACGTGAGATCAGTCTCTAGTGGAAACATTTAGTTATATTACTTATTATATTCTATAGGATTATAATAAAGTAATTAATATTTTCATTTCACAAACTGGTTCACATTTTATTATTGACTAACAGTTTGTTTGATTAGCTTTTAAAAATAGAGTTCTTTGATTTATTAAAAAGAACGAGTCCTTTGTCTTCATTCTTCTCTTGGGCTGGAAACGAAAACAGTTTAGAAGCAAATGCATGAGACCTTGAACAATATCTCATGCAGATTAGTTCTTGCTGAGGAGAGGGGGAAATGACTTTTAGGTGGAAAACAGTCATTTCATTCCGTTACAATCCTTTACAATCAATTACAATGTGATTTCCTAGATTATTTTTCCATTCTGTCTCTCACAGTTGAAGTGTACCTATGCTGAAAGTAACAGACCTCTAATCTTTTTATGTGGGATAACTTATTCACTGTATCTATCTTTGAGTTTTGATTTGTCATTTAGATATTTTTGAAATGTCTTAATATGATAAAGAAGTTTAAGTGTGATTCTCAGTGATCCTAACAAAATAAAAAGCAGGATCATTGCTGAGATGAAAGATGTCTTTACTGATAAAAAATGAGTGAAGTTCTGACTGATGTGATGGATGTGTGAGAGTGCAGCGTTTGTGAGGCTGACGGTGGGGCGTTCCTGTTTGCTGTGACATATTTAGAGCCATCTCTTGCCAGAAATGCAATATTGCCAAAAAAGAAGCATTCTAATGTTCTGCCAGGACTTTATGATTGAGTTTTAAAACCATAAAACGTAATATTGGAAACAATAAGCTACTTGTGAAAACTAAACTGCCTCAAAGAAGATGGATGTGCTACCTGAAGACTGTTTCAGTGTGGAGATTTGAAAGAAAAAAGGGTTAAAAATAGAGCAGAAGAAGATGAGACGACGTCACGAAGATTTAGACCATGAAGCTAACGTATTAGCGCTCTTGACATGCATGTGTGTCTGTGTGTGTGTGTGTGTGTGTGTGTGTGTGCGTGCGTGCGTGCGTGCGTGCGTGTGTGTGTGTGTCATGGAGCTAGAGGAGGATATTTTCCATGAGCATCCTCACTAACAGCCATCTGTAAGTGTGTGTGTGTGTGTGGGGGGGGGGGGGGGGGGGGGGTGAACTTACCAGTGTAATATGTTCATTGTGGACAGATGCATCTCGACAGGAAATTACAGCTATCAGTGTGTCTACATGGAGGCTGATATTCCCCTTTCAGCTTGCAGAACGGAGCCCACACTCAGGGGGAACGTCGTCATAGACACCAGAGGTTCTGATTCAACCACTGCCTGTGTGGCGGGTCTTGGGTCAGTGGAGAGAACGACACATTGTCGTGACAACAAAGTGAAATTAATTAAATATTCTCTCTTCTTTGTGAATAAAAGTAGGAAGTTAGTTTTAACAGTTTGATGCAACTGGATCAATTGTTCCTGCCAAAGACCTGAAATAGCTCAGAAACGGGGTCTGTGATGTTCAAACCATGAACCACCATCAGCCCTGAGAGCTGATGACTCACACATCAGATAAACTCTCACTCCTGAGTTTCCCTTCCCTTTGACTTTTAAAGATGGCTTCTTATACCATTTCAGACATATGAATAAATGGTGGAATCGCCACCAATGAGCCTCCCATAGCATACTAATGATTACATCCTTCACTGTGTCTTTGACAGGTGAAACAGATCATGGAGGAGGCCGTTACCAGGAAGTTTGTTCACGAAGACAGCAGCCACATCGTGTCCTTCTGTGGTGAGTATCAAAATAAATTGGTTCTGTTACATTGACTTGGCTCGATGTTACCATATGGTGGCATTTATGATTATCTATGAACGTCTGACTGCATTTATTCAAAGCAATGTTCATTGCAAACATTATAACCACACCAAATTTATTTGTTAACATGTTCTGGGAATCTTTAAGGAATTCTAAGATCCTAAGGTCTTCGGGACTTTAATTACCGGGAGATGATTCAATATATTCTATTAGAAGCCAGACGATATTTAAGACTGAATTTGAGTGGAAATCTCAGGTCAGATGCTCCAGAGACACCCAGTGTTATCAAGAGATCTCAAGGATCTTGATGTTCCATCAGGCAGTAAAATCTCCTGCCACCTAGCGGCTAGAGTTTGAATTGCATATACAAAAGAAAAACTCAATATTTGCATGTTAATTCTCAATACAAAATATTGCGATAATTCATATGTTTTACAACCCTAAAACAATCCCAAAAATACACAATTGGTTAAACCTTTCATACATTTATCAATGAAACAAGTTTAATGCAGTTTAGTAAGTAAGTAGTACGTAAATTTTACTTAAATAGTACTTATCACAGACATAGAATCACAAAGTGCTTCACATAGAGCAAAACAAAAAATATATAAAGTCATAAAATCATAATGATCTCAAAACAGAAATAGATTAACATCAGAAAAAATGAGCTCATAAAATTATAGAATTTCATAAACTGATTAAAGATTACAAAATTGAGTTAAAAATAAGAAAATAAAAGACCAAAAGCAGCTTTAAATAAAAGGGTCTTTAGCTGTTGTTTAAAAGTTTCTAGACTGTCAAGGCTACGTAAGGATAAAGGAAGATCATTCCAAAGTCAGGGTGCAACAGTTTGTGATATTTTTATTCATAAAAGGGAACAATCTGTTTTTCTGTACTGGTTTCCTTACCGGACCACCTGGTTTCTTAAATAAAAGCATTAAAAATGCTAAATATTTGGCACTGAGCATCGTATTAAAGTTTGTGAAAGATCAAGATAACTTTTTGAACTGATGGCCCAAGAGAAAAGGATGATATTATGATCCAGGCTAGATTTTCAGAGCTGTTTAAAGTGACAATAGCTATGTTTACATGGACACAAGTAATCGGAATGAATGCCCTATCAGATCAAAAATTCTTCATGTAAACATGTCAATCGGAATATTCTGACGGCCCGATCGGAATGAAATTCCATTTCGATTGAGAGAGGTGGGTTTGTCTGATCATCATTCCGATTGACATCCATGTACACACTCGTTTGGATTCTTGGGGTAAAATAATGCTCACTGTGCATGTGTGCAACTTTGACATGACGTCTTTCCACCTTTACTCAGGACAAGTCAAAAACATGGCGGGAGGTAAACAAAAGTTATCCTGCTCTCCTCTCTTGTGGAGCAGCAGTAGCGTTAGCTACCGCTGAGCCTGTAGCTTAGTTAAAGCGATCATTAAAGACAAAAGCATACAGGTAAAAATGTGAAGAAGGTCCATAACGAGGGGGAAAAAAGGTAAGTGAACGCACAAAGTTAGAGATTAAGAACATTAAATGTGAGGGGAAAGACGTGCGGACAAAATGGTATTTGTTTACAATTTATTTCCAGGAATGACAACTCTGCTCCACCTATTTAATCTGACTGAATGCTTGGTGTGTGTAAACTCGTGGCATGATCGGATCATTTTGTGTCCATGTAAACAGAGATTTGGGATTTCCGATCAACCAAGAAATTTGGCGCATGTAAAGCTAGCAGGGGTTGTATGAACTAGTCGACTAGTCGACCTCACTGCTCTGTAGTGACTTTTTATGCCTGTCATCGACTAGTCGCTGTCTCGTGATAATGACAAGATGCAGTCCTCAGAGAAGACAGCAGGTGACGAGCCTCTGCGCATCTGGATCGAGGCGGAGGCGACGCGCTGTGCCAGAGCGTCGGTACTGACACCCGCCGTAAAATGAACATTTAACCAAATTGTGACCTTTTCCCTCTTGCAATTTAACCTTCCCCTCACCCCATCCTAATCTTAACCAGCGTGCACATGCAAAGCTCTGATTGTTGACGCGCTCCAGACATCTGTGTCCTGAGCACGGCCACAGTAACATTATCAAATCAGGTGTCACCACCTCAAAAACAAATGTAACGCGATCGGTCATGTCGGCTCATTTCCTTTTATGTTTCTGTCTTTTATTTGTGCCTGATGCACCCCGCTGCTGTGGAGCGGGGCGCATCACCTTGTCCTCCGGTGACCCACTGCAGCCGGCGAGCAGCTCACACTCCTCTGTTTTTGCGGCCGGTAGATCTTTTAGAACTGCAGTTCAAAGGTAACTCATAAGGTGAATATATATGAACCCAGGTAGCAGTTTTTCTTTAGGATTGAGAGCAGATGCAGGAAGATAATAAACAGACAGGACAGAAAAATAGTCAAATAAAAACAAGTTAGATTTTGTACCTGGTGGTTGCAACAAACAGACACCATTGAAGGTTATCATAAGTGAGGAACAGAAAATGAAATAATTATTTTAATGTTTAGAGCAGCAGGAACTCCGAGAGGCTGCAGGCGCATCAGTGAGTTTGCTGCCGCGGCACAGGAGGAGGGGGGAGAGGGCTGAAGCAGGAACAGTATATATAAGCAGGAACTACCGTTGTTAAAAGAGATGTGTCTAACTTTGAAAATGTGGGCGCAATTTTAATTGTCAAAAACTCCAGCGAACCAACTGACACCCCCACCCCCACCCCCCCACCCCCGCTTCAGGTCCATGACGTCATCAACGACTAGTCGAAGTCGACTCGATTTTCATTACTTGACTGTCGACTTTAAAAAGAATTAAGTCATGCAACCCCTAAGAGCTAGTGTGTCGTTTTTACTGTTAATCTCTGGAAATATCCATCAAAATGTTGTTGAAAATGAATTAAATGATGCCCAGTTGTTGAAAATTATTGACGGCTTCATAAAATAACCACAAAAATTGAGTCTAACATGGGAGGGGTCTGAGTCTCTGGGCGACGCCATATTAAACAATTATTTCCTTTTACTGGAACCTGTTAGGACAAAATGCATTTACTGAACAAACAGCTGCAAAACGTTCACCGTTCATAAATGTTGTTTACATATTTACCTCTTCGCTCGTTGCCAGTGATGAAAGGGATTCTGATGTGCTTGTCATTTTGCTGGAGGTTACACTCCCAGGGATTGCTGGCCCTAAGCGGCAGCCATGAGGTCTTACTCAAACACAAAAATACAAAACTGCCCCCTATCGCTAGGGAAAGTACACACTGTCACTTTAAGCTGGCGTGCAGCTACTTCCAAGAGGTATGGACTAGAGGGGAAACTCAAAAAATTTAAATATGGCACAAAAGTTCATTTATTTCAGTAACAACCTCTATTTGATATAATTGTGATAATTCTGACTTACAGCTTATAAACCCCACATTCAAAGTCTCAGACAAGAATATTGTGAAAAGGTTAAATAGTCTAACCTCAAAGTGTCACACTAATTAGCTAATGAACCCACAACAGCTGCAAAGGGTTCCTGAGCCTTTAGATGGTCTCTCAGTCTAAGATGGATTATTGAAATAAATGAACATTTGCCCCATAGTCTCATGTTTTTTATGTCACCTGTAATCATTTACACTAAAACTACTGGCTATCAACCAGTCTGCTGGATTTGTCATCTTCGTTAATATTTTCATCCAGCTTCAAACTAACCATTAGGTTCATGAGCAGGCCATCTACGTCTTAAGTGGCTAATCCTAACTGCTTACACAAAACTGGTAACAGCCCAGCATAGATGAGGTCCAAGTAATAAGAAGACGTCTACATGAGTGACAATTTGGAACAATGTGCTTTACACCAATGAGAAATGCATTTACCTGTTAGACATGCACTGTTCCAAGTGACATCATTACAGTGTGATTGGATAGATGCGGTGTTGGCCAAGAACTATGTTGGCGGTCCAGGATTGAAACCATTCTGCCAATTGCAGATAAATAACACTAAAGTGGACCAAGCTTTGCAGAGATTAAATCAGATTTTTGCAACAACAATAAATCTAAAACAATAGAAACAAAGACAAATAATGAAGAGTCGGGTTTGTTTAAATTAGTTTTCATACTACAGAAATCTTTGTCTCCTGTGTTCGTTAAAAAGCAAAATAATTCATCAAGAAGAAGCTTAAACTTCAGCTGCTGTATATAATAATTCCTGAAGGAAATCTAACACTTTTCCTGCTCAATAAGCCACCAAATGTTACTGCTGCTGCCTCCAGCTCAAAGTGTCAAACCACAGTGTGATCATGATGGGAAAACACAGCACCACCGTGCAGCTCCTCACACTCATCAGACCAGAGGAATAAGATACATTTCTGGGTTCCAGCGTGAACAAAATCTCTTCCACTTTGCACTAATTGTGATATTTTTAAAGCCATGGATGCAAACAGAGTTCTGTAGTAATTTAAATGGGACATTAGAAAGGAAATCCAATGTGACAAAGCAGCGTCGGAGAAATTAAAACTCCTAATGTTGACACAAATGAAAACAGGAAGAGAAAAAGCAGAAAGAAACGAGCTACTGTCACAGCACAACTCTGTAAAAATGTGCAAGGTGATGCACCAGTGGAAATAAGGACAAAGTATCGGATCTCTTTATGATGGTTGGATTATTTTAAGCTGCAAAAACACAATTGCACAATTATATCAAAGAACTTTTGTGTGTCTGTGAGCAGCAGCATGTATTTACATGCAAAGGCAGAGGAGGACCAGGCAAACTCGTACAGAAATGGACAAAATTGTTGAGACCCTTCGGTCAATTAAAACCCATAAGGGTCACAGAAATAACTTCAACCTGGAAAAAATAAACAAAAAATTCTATGAAATGTAACCAGTGAAAGTCAGACATTGTTTTTCAAACATGTTTCAACGGAATAATTAAAAAAATAATAATAAACTCATGTACCAGGCCTGGACGAAAATGATGGTGCCCCAAGAAAAGACTGAAAATATTGTGACCGAAGGGACATGAAATGCAAGGTGTGTCCACTAATCTGCATCACAGATGCCTACAAGCTTGTAATCAGTCGATGAGCCTATGGGCTCCATGTAGTGTTGTATGGTGATATGGTGTGTACCACACTCAGCATGGACCAGAGGAAACGTAGGAAAGAGTTGTCTCAGGAGAATAGAAAGAAAAGGTAAAGGCTGTAAGACCATCTCCAAACAGCTAGATGTTCCTGTGACTACAGTTGTACATATTTAGAAATTTAAGATCCGTGGGACAGT